>NC_053023.1:472177122-472315444 GCF_003073215.2 Triticum urartu
GAATTCAGAGAAGATTCAAATATTGTTCATAGATAAACTTGATCATAAACCCACAATTCATCGGTCTTAACAAACACACCGCAAAAGAAGATTACATCGAATAGATCTCCACAAGAGAGGGGGAGAAATTTGTATTGAGATCCAAAAAGAAGATTACATCGAATAGATCTCCACAAGAGAGGGGGGGACTTTGTATTGATATCCAAAAAGAGAGAAGAAGCCATCTAGCTAATAACTATGGACCCGAAGGTCTGAGGTAAACTACTCACACTTCATCGGAGAGGCTATGGTGTTGATGTAGAAGCCCTCCATGATCGATGCCCCTCCGGCGGAGCTCCGAAACAGGCCCCAAGATGGGATCTCGTGGATACAGAAATTTACGGCGGTGGAATTAGGGTTTTGGCTCCGTATCTGATTGTTTGGGGGTATGTATGTATATATAGGAGGAAGAAGTACGTCGGTGGAGCAACAGGGAGCCCACAAGGGTGGAGGGCACGCCTGGGGGGTAGGCGCGCCCCCTACCTCGTGGCCTCCCTGTTGGTTGCTTGACGTAGGGTCCAAGTCTCCTGGATCATGTTCGGTGAGAAAATCACGTTCCCGAAGGTTTCATTCCGTTTGGAGTCCGTTTGATATTCATTTTCTTCAAAACCCTAAAATAGGCAAAAAAAACAGCAATTCTAGGTTGGGCCACCAATTAATAGGTTAGTCCCAAAAATAATATAAAAGTGGATAATAAAGCCCAATAATGTCCAAAACAGTAGATAATATAGCATGGAGCAATCAAAAATTATAGATACGTTGGAGACGTATCAAGCATCCCCAAGCTTAATTCATGCTCGTCCTCGAGTAGGTAAATGACAAAAACAGAATTTTTGATGTGGAATGCTACTTGGCATAATCTCAATGTAATTCTTCTTAATTGTGGTATGAATATTCAGATTCGAAAGATTCAAGACAAAAGTTTAATATCGACATAAAAATAATAATACTTCAAGCATACTAACTAAGCAATTATGTCTTCTCAAAATAACATGGCCAAAGAAAGTTATCCCTACAAAATCATATAGTCTGGCTATGCTCTATCTTCACCACACAAAGTATTTAAATCATGCACAACCCCGATGACAAGCCAAGCAATTGTTTCATACTTTTGATGTTCTCAAACTTTTTCAATCTTCACGCAATACATGAGCGTGAGCCATGGACATAGCACTATAGTTGGAATAGAATGGTGGTTGTGGAGAAACAAAAAGGGAGAAGATAGTCTCACATCAACTAGGTGTATCAACGGGCTATGGAGATGCCCATCAATAGATATCAATGTGAGTGAGTAGGGATTGCCATGCAACGGATGCACTAGAGCTATAAGTATATGAAAGCTCAAAAAGAAACTAAGTGGGTATGCATCCAACTTGCTTGATCACGAAGACCTAGGGCATTTTGAGGAAGCCCGTCATTGGAATATACAAGCCAAGTTTTATAATGAAAAATTCCCACTAGTATATGAAAGTGATAACAAAGGAGACTCTCTAATATGAAGATCATGGTGCTACTTTGAAGCACAAGTGTGGTAAAAGGATAGTAGCATTGTCCCTTCTCTCTTTTTCTCTCATTTTTTATTTGGGATTTTTCTCTTTTCTTATGGCCTCTTTTTTCGTCCGGAGTCTCATCCCGACTTGTGGGTGAATCATAGTCTCCATCATCCTTTCCTCACTTGGGACAATGCTCTAATAATGATGATCATCACACTTTTATTTCTTACAACTCAAGAATTACAACTCGATACTTAGAACAAGATATGACTCTATATGAATGCCTCTGGCGGTGTACCGGGATATGCAATGACTCATGAGTGACATGTATGAAAGAATTATGAACGGTGGCTTTGCCACAAATACAATGTCAACTACATGATCATGCAAAGCAATATGACAATGATGAAGTGTGTCATAGTAAACGGAACGGTGGAAAGTTGCATGGCAATATATCTCGGAATGGCTATGGAAATGCCATGATAGGTAGGTATGGTGGCTGTTTTGAGGAAGGTATATGGTGGGTGTATGATACCGGCGAAAGGTGTGCGGTATTAGAGAGGCTAGCAATGGTGGAAGGGTGAGAGTGCGTATGATCCATGGACTCAACATTAGTCATAAAGAACTCATATACTTATTGCAAAAATCTACAAGTTATCAAAGCAAAGTATTACACGCATGCTCCTAGGGGGATAGATTGGTAGGAAAAGACCATCGCTCGTCCCCGACCGCCACTCATAAGGAAGACAATCAATAAATAAATCATGCTCCGACTTCATCACATAACAGTTCACCATATGTGCATGCTATGGGAATCACAAACTTTAACACAAGTATTTCTCAAATTCACAACTACTCAACTAGCATGATTGTAATATCACCATCTCCATATCTCAAAACAATTATCAAGTATCAAACTTCTCATAGTATTCAACACACTCATAAGAGAATTTTATTATTAATCTTGTATACCTGGCATATAGGATTATTTTAGCAAATTACCATGCTATTTAAGACTCTCAAAATAATCTACGTGAAGCATGAGAGATCAATAGTTTCTATAAAATAAATCCACCACTGTGCTCTAAAAGGTATAAGTGAAGCACTAGAGCAAAACTATATAACTCAAAAGATATAAGTGAAGCACATAGAGTATTCTAATAATTTCTGAATCATGTGTGTCTCTCTCAAAAGGTGTGTACAGAAAGGATGATTGTGGTATACTAACAAATAAAGACTCAAATCATACAAGACGCTCCAAGCAAAACACATATCATGTGGTGAATAAAAATATAGCCCCAAGTAAAGTTACCGATAGAAGTAGCCGAAAGAGGGGATGCCTTCCGGGGCATCCCCAAGCTTTGGCTTTTAGGTGTCCTTAGATTATCTTGGGGGTGCCATGGGCATCCCAAAGCTTAGGTCCTTGCCACTCCTTGTTCCATAATCCATCAAATCTTTACCCAAAACTTGAAAACTTCACAACACAAAACTCAAAGTAGAAAATCTCGTGAGCTCTGTTAGCGAAAGAAAACAAAAGACCACTTCCAGGTACTGTAATGAACTCATTCTTTATTTATATTGGTGTTAAACCTACTGTATTCCAACTTCTCTATGGTTTATGTCGGTGTTCTGGGAACGGGGGTCCCCAGACTTGCCTGCCTACGGCCTGCGGCGTGGCTCAAAGGGGGAACCAGCACGGCCCATCTTCACCAACACAGACCCAAGACCCTCGCGAGGGGCCAAGCCTCACGGGGCGGTCGACGCGGAGCTTCCTCAGGCACGGCCTCATCAGGCTAGCTCGCGAGGAGGCGGAGAGATCAAGGCAGGGTACCTCACGAGGTGCCCGTGACGCAAGCCATGACGACCAAAGGCACCAGGCGGGTGCCAGCCCGCGCAGCGTCCTCCTTTCCTCTTTGGTGCAAAGGGAGCAAGCGCAGCCGCGGAGTACTGAGGCATCAGGTAAAGGTTGCCATTTTGGTGCAACAAGACCAAGACCAGGAGGACTACAAGACGGAGGTCATTGTGGAGCCCAAGACGGCGTCACCACCAGAGCTTTGTGCAGGCGAAGACTACTTTTGTCAGGATAGCTGGTACTAGCTGTCCTCCTTCAAATTAGCCCGCCATTGTTGGCTCCCTTCCCGCTCGATATTTGGGAAGAGGACCAGGGCCTCTATAAATAGGACCAACCACCCACAGAACAAGGGAAGAGGGGGACGAGGGAAGAGAAAAAGGATGAGAGAAGGAAAAGAGAGAGAGAGAGAGAGAGAGAGAGAGATAGAAGGGTGACTGAAGTCCTCCCAGCAGTTCATCACCCCAGCCAAGAGCAGACCCTCGCGAGGCTGTTCTTCCTTGTATTGTTCATCATCATCAGCCCAAGAGGCAATCCACCACACCACACACTAGAGTAGGGTATTACAGCACAACGGTGGCCCGAACCAGTATAAACCATGTGTCATTCGTGTTGTTCTTTCCATTGCTTAGATCTTAGCGAGGCGGAGGGGTGCAGGTAGGTCGGAGGCGAAATCTCCGCGCGCACCCCAGTGTCCGAACCTCAAGGGTCTGCCGGAACCCGAAATCCGACATTTGGCGCGCCAGGTAGGGGTGCGCCGGAATTCGTCTTCCACCGCCCCGTTCTCCTCCGACCATCGCGCCCATGTCTGACGCTCGTCGGGCCCGCGCCGAGCGCCGGGCCGCTCTCACTTCCTGCGTTGCCCAGACGGCTCCTGTCGGCGGGCGTCCTCGCCGTTCCCTGTCACCTGCCGTCAACGCCGCCACCGGCCCGGCGGGGAACGAGCAGCAAGCATCGTCTCAGCATCTGTCCGTGCGGCAAGACGACCGCACCGCTACTCCCTCACTCACCCTAGCTGGTTCTTCGTCCCGCGCGCTCCGCGCACCCATGGAGGCTCGAGCTGCGCTCATCGCGGCAAACGAGCTCCTGCGCTACCATCCCGTCGACGACGTCTACGAAGAATGGCTCGACCGCATCGCCGAGCTCGTCCGCACCGCAGGGGGCTCTCCTGCGCCGTCCGCTCCGCTGCACCGCACCCCGCCCTGCGCGGGCGACGAAGCTCTGGCGGTGCCCCGGCCGCCTCCTCCACAAGAAGGCACCATGGCTCCAAGGCGCGTGGCCCCTGGGCGGAACCCGCTCCGTCAGGTGCCAGCGCGGCAAGAGCGGAGCTGCCAAGAAGTCCCTCGCCCGCAAGAAGCTGCCCGGGCGCTCCCTGCTCCAACACGTCGCGACCATGCTCCTGCTCCCGCACGTCAAGACCTAGCTGCAGCGCGTGGGGACATGCAAGACCAAGCTCTTCGTCACTCAAGGCCTCCTGTGGCCACAGCAGGCTGCCGTGCCTTCACCACCGAGCTACGCAGCGTCGCGTGGCCCGGCAAGTTCAAGCTGGACCTGCCTCCTCGTTATGACGGCACGACTGACCCTGCGGAGTTCCTCCAGCTCTACGAGCTAGGCATCGAAGCTGCCAACGGAGACGAGAAGGTCATAGTGAACTGGTTTCCCATGGCGCTCAAGGATGGGGCCCGCACCTGGCTCCTGAACCTGGCTCCAGGCACGATCTCCTCCTGGGACGAGATGCGCACCCGCTTCATCGCCAACTTCCAAGGTACTCGCGACCGGCCACCCGCCGTGAGCGACATGCGCTGCATCAAGCAACAACCCGGGGAGACCCTGCAGAAGTACATCTAGTGCTTCAACAACGCACGCCTCAAGATTCCCAAGGTGACTGAGGAGGCCATCATCTCAGCCTTCTCCGACGGCGTGCGCGATGTCAAGATGAAGGAGGAGCTGGCGATGCATGAAGACCTGTGCACTTCCTTGGAGCTGTTCAACTTGGCGACCGAGTGCGCCAGGGCTGAGGAAGGGCATCTCTCCCTCCTCGAGCTGCCTGCCGCAGACCCAGAAGAGAAGAAGCCCAAGGCCAAGGACGTGAAGCGCAAGGGGGCTGCCGTGCTCGCGGTAGAACCAGACACCAAGCGGGGAAGAGATCAGCCCGAACCTTCCAAGGGCAGCCGGTACTCTGTGTACCACGACCTCCACACCCACAACACCAACGAATGTCAAGAGCTCTGAGCCGTGCGAGAAGGAAGGATCGGCCGTCGCCCCGACCGCGGTGACCGGGGCTACGGTCGAGGAGGAGGAAGGAACGCAGGATGCTGGGAAGACCGTGGCCCGTGCCAAGGGTGGTGCAATCAACCTCGCGAGGATCGCTGGCAAGACCTGCCTCGCGAGGGAGACTGGAGGGATCAGCCTCGCGAGGATCGCCCGCATGGCAACGCAGGCCTCCCTCCGCTGCCACCGCAGCCAAGGAGAAACGAGGACCGCCACCAAGACGAGGGGGTTGGGGGCTTCCAGGAGCCGCGCGCGATCGCCTGCATCCTGGGCAGGGCTCAGGCCCCAGCCTCTCAACGCATCTTCAAGCAGTTCGCCCGCGAAGTGAATGCAGTCCTCCCCAGGCTTGAAGCCACGCGCCCTCTCAGGTGGTCGGCGTGCGCCATCACGTTCAGCTCAGCAGATCAGCTCAAGTGTGCGGCTACAGCCAGAGTCCTCCCGATGCTTTGTTCCCCAATCATCAGCAACATGGTGGTCACCAGGACCCTCATCAATGGCGGGGCAGGGCTCAACGTCCTGTCCGTGGAAACATTCAACAATCTCCAAGTGCCCTACAGCCAGCTTCAGCCAACCAAGCCCTTCTCCGGAATCACCGACGGCTCCACGGTCCAGATTGGGCAGGTCCGCCTCCCTGTCACCTTCAGGGCACGCGACAACTACCGCCGAGCTCATCGACTTCGACGTCGCTCACATTTGCCTGCCGTACAACGCCATCCTTGGGTACCCGGCGCTGGCCAAGTTCATGGCCGTAACTCACCATGGCTACAACGTCCTCAAGATGCCAGGAAGTGGCGGAGTCATCACGGTGCCCTGTGAAGAGAAGGACGTGGTGTGTTCCCTGGAACGAGCCTTTCAGGCCGCGTCACTGGAAGACCCGGATTGCGGAAGCAGGAGGCTTCCCGAGACCGCCCCCAAGAAGAAGAAGACATTTCCCAGCCCGGTCCCTCAGGAGGCAGGCCCCTCTGGGCCCGTGCCTGCACAGGGGAAACCTCCTTCCATCGCATAGGAAAGCGCGCCCAGCGCCCTCCTCAGGCAGGGCTCGGGGGCTCTCCCCTGGAGGGCCACCGACCTGGCTAGGGTCACGAGGGAGGCGCTTGGGCACCACATGGAGGCGTGCTTCGAAGCACGTTTCCCTCAAGAAGGAGTAAGGAAAGGAGAGCCGGACCCACAGGAGTTCGTCAACAAGGCCATTCAGGAGCTAGAGGAGTCAAGGGTCATGAAAGGCGGCCGCCGTCTACCAGCAGTGGCTCCCCATCCAGGCGAGGATGGTGGGTTGCGCGTCTGCGTCGACATACCAGGGCTCAACCGAGTCGCCTCTCTGGAGCGCCTCTGGCCCTCGTGAGTGGGGCGCTGCGGAGGTCCACCCCACATCTGCGTTCGCATGCCTTATGTCTTGCCGAACGCGGCTGTCACGTACCAGCGCCTCATGAGGGGCATCATGGAGGCACAAGAGGCCAGGCGTTCTGCAGCCCTGGAGGAGATGGAGATGGCCCGCAGGGAGCCACCAGCGCCTTCGGAGCCTCCTGAGGCCCCTGGGCCTGGGGGCTCGTGAGGATCGGCTTCCGCAGCCCACCGAGTCTGCTACACCAACACCCCTTCGTCCTCAACGTCATCAGGTGACATCTTTCAAGTTTCACTTCCAGCTAGGAGCGCCCCCCCAGGGCTGCATTATTCCCAGGCCGCGTGGGTCCGTCCCTGCGGCATGTATCCCTTTTATTTCATGTTGTTAGCTTACCTTGTTGGGGGCGCCCCTCGGGCTGCACGATCCCCAAGTCGCTCGGGCCAGACCCAGCGGCGTGTATCTCATTTGCAGTTATTTCCGGTTATGCGTCATACCCACCATGCTTGATTATTTGATGCCGGCCCACGGCACCTCTTCTTCTCCATGCCGACCGCTTGCACGTTAAAGGGGGGTACCTAAGCATCGCGACTCAGGGCTCTTACTGGCTCTCCAGCCCTCACCCTCTGGCCTTGTCCATGGCATCGCGACCTGGCATACCAGCGACGGCTGAGACCAGCTCGAGGGCCAGGACCCGAGGACGTAGAGTGCCGGCATCTAACCAAATTTGCAGGGATACATCACAAGATAAGGCCTAGTGCCAGGCGCAACCCGCCTAGAGGTAGGGCCCCGTGAGTCCCGCGCTGGCCCATGGGTGCCCAGATACACCTCGCCAGGCCCTACCGTGCCAGCCACGTGTTAGGGCGGGGTTGTACACGCCCTGGGGGCTCCTCCCGGAGGGGGGGCCCCTCCCACGTACCAGTGGAAGCACCATGCTCCGCGCTGGCTGATGACACTGCCGAGGAGCGGCTATGCCCGTACACATACGGAAGCGCTATGCTCCGCGCTGGTGATAAACAACTGAGGGTGGCCCCCGGGCCGCATCAACCTCAGGGAGCCCAGAGCTCAGTGTCTAGCCTCATCGTAACGCCTCCCCTCGGGAGTGCCGCGCGAGGGGGCTGGGCACGGGGGCTGCGCCTGGGTCACGCCCAGACGCATGCCGCCCAGCCAGCCCCCCTCCCTCCCGGGGCCTGGTTCGTCGCGCGTCTCTCCCCGAGCGGAGCCAAGGTACGAAGGCCGTTTGAGCGTCAAGGGGGACTCCTGAGCATCGCGACTCAGGAGCCTAACTGGTCACATAGCCCCTCACTCCTTAGTTCCGAAAGGCTAACGCTGGGTGAGGTATGTGCGCGGCCGGGCTCTGCAGACGTAGAACGGTAGATCCACCCACATCACACCTCCCTACTTGCTGTTCGTGCGCCAAGGGGGACTCCTGAGCATCGCGACTCAGGAGCCTAACTTGTCACGTAGCCCCTCACTCCTTGGCCCCGTCCTGGTTTCCGGTCGGGACTAACGCTGGGTGAGGTATGCGCGGGGCCGGGCTCTGCCGGCGTAGAACATAAGCAAGTAGGAAGGAAAAGCGCAAATTTCAAGGAATTCAAACGCAAATATTACAGTCCACACTGTTATCTCAATGCCAAACGCAAGTTTAAACGCCTCCCCAAGGCATGATACATGTGCAGGAATTAAAGGCAGGACAGGAGCCACAACGGAGTCACTTGTCGGCGGTGGAGCATTGCGGAGTGGGTGCACCTCATGGAGCAGTGGGGTCGGCAGCGCCTTGCTCTGGCTTGGTGCTGAAGGCCCGGAACTTCCCCAGCAGAGCCTCCGCGCGACCCTTCACGGCCTCGGCAGCGGCAACGGCACGCTCGCCGCTTATTGGCTCCAGCAAGCCGTCGAGGTCGACGTCGGGATCGCGAAGGTAGATGTGGGTCAGCACCCGCGTCAGTGCTGCAGAAGACAGGACACGTGCCTCGGCCTCCGCCGTGGGGCCAAGGCCAAGGGCGACATCTTCAAGAGCGCGAACCAGGAAGGGAAGCAGCTTGGCGGGGCCGTCCTCTGCGCCAGCCAGCGGGCTCTCCAGGCCGCTGTCGTAAAGCGTCCTCAGCGAGGAGCGAGCCTTCGCCTCCATCTCCGTGAAGGCCACGCGGTCCTCGGCAAGAACCAGGGCCTTGTCGTCCAGCTCGGCCTTCCTCGCCCCCAACTCCCGCTCCAGCGTGCCTAGGCGGTCGCGGCGCTTCCTGAGCTTGACCTCCCTCTCCTTGACGGCCGCCTCGCGAGCCTTCACACCTTCTTCCTGCTCTTGGCGAAGGCAGACCTCTTTCGCGAGCTGGTCCCGCAGGCCCTGCAGCTCGTCCTCCAGCGCCTTGCAGCGACCACGGACGTCGACCACCTCCCCCAGGGCTGCATCACGAGCAGCCTTCGCCTCAAGGACGGCCTGCTTCTCCTCATCGCAAGCCGTGAGGCCTGGACCAGCGCCGCCCGAATCGAAGCGTCGGAGCGAACCCATCCGGAAGCCAGCTCCAAGCGCCCGGCCACCAAGCGAGGGTCGGCGCCAAGAAGATCCTGCCGCAGTCAGTCCAGCTCAGCGACAGCATGATCCAGAACGGCAGAAGGAGTCGGAGAGACAGCAGCCGGTGGAGTAGGAGGAGAAGGCGGCTGCGCGGCCACAGCATCCTGAGGCGGAGTCCGCTGCGCCCCAACGGCTGTAGTGGCGGCGGCAGGCAAGGACACCTCGGGAGTCACTTGGGCCGTGGGGGCCGAGCTCGCCCCAGCCGGCTCAGCCAGGCCTCGTGAGGACGACCGGGCAGGAGAAGCCCGTGCGTCGCGGTCACCCTCCTTCGCGGGCAGAGGCGCTGCCACGGATGGAACCTCAGGAGCTCCCTTCGACTTCTTTGCTGCGGGCGCCAGCCTGTCCAAGAGATGCGGACGTCAAGCCTCAGAAGCAGAATAAGAAATAAAGACAAGAATCAAACGCTTATGGGTCGTCGCCAGTGAGCTCGAGCGGCCTCCGGCCAAATTTGAAGCCTGAAAGCCGGCTGGAAGGGTCAACCTCGGGAAGCTTGGAAGCGGAAGGTGTGGTCCGCCTCGGGGCCGGGGCAGATGCGCGGGAGATCAGCCCGGTCCTGTCCATCTTCGGGATCGGGGGCAAGCTCCCGCCGTCCTTCTCGTCGTCATCCTCGTCGTCATCCTCGTCGTCATCGCTCGGAGAGAGGCGGAGAACGTGGGACCTGCGCCGGGGGAGGGGAGCCCTCGACTCTCCGTCAGTTGCCTCGGAGTCAGGCCCTCTTTCCCGCTCCCTCCTTCCTCCTCTTCGCTGGAGTCGTCGGAGGGCACGTCCACCGGTTCCTCGGGAGTTTCCATGGGCACGAGCCCATCCCCGTTGAGGACGGGCATGGACTCCACTACCTGCTCCTAGTCGTCACGGAGGAACAAGGGCGTAGGAGCACCCTCCAACCTCGCCACATCGCCCCCGACCAGAGATTGGAGGACCGCAGCCAGATCTCCGTCGGCCAAGGCCGCGGGGCTCGGATGGGGCCTCCACATTGGGAGTGAGTACAGCCGAAGCGGAGCCAACTGGTGCTCCCGGAATTCCCTCAGCAGCGACGCGCCGGTCAGCTTCGCCGCCACCATGTTGGCCGGCCTCAGATCCGCATCCATCTTCTCCAACACCAGCTTCGCGCGGGGGTCCGCGAGCTCCGCTCGACCCCAATCGCTAGAGCTCGTGGGCTGCTCCGTGGGCAAGATCAGCCGAGGGTGAATGTGCCCAGCATCCGCCAAGACCCACTTGCTCCTGAAGCCCTCAATCCTTTTCCCGGGGTTCGAGATGGCAATGGCGCCGCCGTACGCGATGAAGCTCGCGCACGCGGAAGCAGGACCGTGAGAGGTCCGGAGGTAGAAGTAGTGGCGCAGCAAGGCCACTGAGGGTTGCACCCCTACATGAGCCTCGCAGTAATAGGCGAAGATTGCCAGGAGAAGGACGGAGTTGGGGTGGAGATGCAGAGCCTGTAGCTTGTAATGGCGGAGGACAGAGAAGAAGAACTCAGAGAAGAGAGGCACCAGGCCAGCAGCAATGGCACTTACGAAGAACGGATAGAAGGTGCTCCCTTGACCCTCAGGGGTGGCGGAGCCGGCCTTGAACACCTTCGCCCCATCGATGCCCCGCGCCGCCGCCATCCGGCGCAACGGGGCAACGCTCGCCTCCGACATGTTCGGCGAGTCCAGAGCAGACGAGTACCAAGCTACGGCCGGGGGCTGACGAGGCACCATGGCTTCCTAGGTCACGCGGTCAGAGTAGATCTGGAAACTTTGGAGGAAGGAAGGAGAGGCGCAAGAAAGGGGATCTGAGCAGCAACCGGAGAAAGCAAAGAGCAAAGCCTAGGCAGATGCTGCTCCTTTATCAACTCGCACAGTTGCTAAGGCGCTCACGTCCAATCAACCGCCACGCGGCGCCCAAGGCAGCAGGCTGTTAGGGCCTGCGGCGCTGCGCTCTTGCCCTTCCGCCTCCCTGCACGGCCATGTCTGGGCGCGCCTTCGGCCCGGGGGCTACTGTCGGCGTTTTGGGAATGGGGGTCCCCAGACTTGCCTGCCTGCGGCCTGCGGCGTGGCTCAAAGGGGGGCCCAGCACAGCCCATCTTCACCAACACAGACCCAAGACCCTCGCGAGGGGCCAAGCCTCGTGGGGCGGTTGACGCGGAGCTTCCTCAGGCATGGCCTCATCAGGCTAGCTCGCGAGGAGGCGGAGAGATCAAGGCGGGGTACCTCACGAGGTGCCCTTGACGCAAGCCATGACGACCAAAGGCACCAGGCGGGTGCCAGCCCGCGCAGCGTCCTCCTTTCCTCTTTGGTGCAAAGGGAGCAAGCGCAGCCGCGGAGTACCGAGGCATCAAGCAAAGGTTGCCATTTCGGTGCAACAAGACCAAGACCAGGAGGACTGCAAGACGGAGGTCATTGTGGAGCCCAAGACGGCGTCACCACCAGAGCTTTGTGCAGGCGAAGACTACTTTTGTCAGGATAGCTGGTACTAGCTGTCCCCCTTCAAATTAGCCCGCCATTGTTGGCTCCCTTCCCGCTCAATATTTGGGAAGAGGACCAGGGCCTCTATAAATAGGACCAACCACCCACAGAACAAGGGAAGAGGGGGACGAGGGAAGAGAAAAAGGACGAGAGAAGGAAAAGAGAGAGAGAGAAGGGTGACTGAACTCCTCCCAGCAGTTCATCGCCCCAGCCAAGAGCAGACCCTCGCGAGGCTGTTCTTCCTTGTATTGTTCATCATCATCAGCCCAAGAGACAATCCACCACACCACACACTGGAGTAGGGTATTACACCACAACGGTGGCCCGAACCAGTATAAACCCTGTGCCATTCGTGTTGTTCTTTCCATTGCTTAGATCTTAGCGAGGCGGAGGGGTGCAGGTAGGTAGGAGGCGAAATCTCCGCGCGCACCCCAGTGTTCGAACCTCAAGGGTCTGCCGGAACCCGAAATCCGACAGTTTATAAACTATTTTACTAGCCATAGATTCATCAAAATAAGCAAACAACACACAAAAAACAGAATCTGTCAAAAACAGAACAGTCTGTAGTAATCTGTAGCTAGCGCAAGATCTGGAGCCCCAAAAATTCTAAAATAAATTGATGGACGCGAGGAATTTATCTATTAATCATTTTCAAAAAGAATTAACTAAATGTCACTTTCCAAATAAAAATGGCAGCAGTTCTCGTGAGCGCTAAAGTTTCTGTTTTTTACAGCAGGATTAACAAGACTTTCCCCCAAGTCTTCCCAACGGTTCTACTTGGCACAAACACTAATTAAACACAAAAAACACAACCAAAACAGAGGCTAGATAAATTATTTATTAAATAACATAAAGGAAAAAATTGGGTTGTCTCCCAATAAGCGCTTTTCTTTAAAGCCTTATAGCTAGGCATAAGATTTCAACGATGCTCACATGAAAGACAAGAATTGAAGTACAAAGAACGCGTCATGAAACACGTGAAAAACACATCTAAGTCTAACATACTTCCAATGCATAGGCATCTTATAGGAAAACAAATTATCAAGGCAAGCAAAAACTAGCATATGCAAGGAAGCGAAAAGAAACAAGAGCAATCTCAACATGATGAGAGGTAATTTAGTAACATGAAAATTTCTACCACCATATTTTCCTCTCTCTAATAATTACATGTAGGATCATAAGAAAATTCAACAAAATAGCCATCACATAAAATATTTTCAACATGGTCCACATGCATGCAAAGTTGACACTCTTCCAAAATAGTGGGATTAACATTAACTAAAGTCATGACCTCTCCAAACCCACTTTCAATAACATTGCAAATACTATTATCAATCTCATATTCATCATGGGGCTTAAATAAATTTTCAAGATTGTAAGAAGAATCACCCCAATCATGATCATTGCAACAAGTAGAGGTCATAGCAAAACTAGCATCCCCAAGCTTAGGGTTTTGCATATTATTAGCACAATTTATATCAATAGAATTTATACTATCATCATTGCAATCATACTTTTTATTCAAAGTTCCATCGGGAATAACTCCATAAGGTACTTTATCACAATTTTCAGATTCACAAATTTCAAGCAAAACTTCATAAAGATAATCTAGTGCACAAAACGCACTAGCAATTGGTTCATTATAATTGGATCTCTTAAAAAATTAGCAAGTGGATGAGGATCCATAGATCTTACGTTCTCTGTTTAGTAATAAATAAACAATTATTCCAACCAAACTAGCAAACGAGCCAAGTAAGACATCAAAGCAAATGGAAAAACGAACATAAGAAGGGCGAATAAAACGGCAAGGGTGAAGTGGGGGAGAAGAAAACGAGAGGCAAATGGAAAATAATGTAATGCGGGAGATAAGGGTTTGTGATGGGTACTTGGTATGTTGACTTTTGCGTAGACCTCCCGGCAACGGCGCCAGAAATCCTTCTTGCTACCTCTTGAGCACTTGTGTTGGTTTTCCCTTGAAGAGGAAAGGGTGGTGCAGCAAAGTAGCGTAAGTATTTCCCTCAGTTTTTGAGAACCAAGGTATAAATCCAGTAGGAGGCTACGCGCGAGTCCCTCGCACCTACACAAAACAAATAAATCCTCGCAACCAACGCGATAAGGGGTAGTCAATCCCTACACGGTCACTTACGAGAGTGAGATCTGATAGGTATGATAAGATAATATTTTTGGTATTTTTATGATAAAGATGCAAAGTAAAATAAAAGCAATGAAAATAACTAAGTATTGGAAGATTTAATATGATGAAGATAGACCCGGGGGCCATAGGTTTCACTAGTGGCTTCTCTCAAGAGCATACGTATTTTACGGTGGGTGAACAAATTACTGTTGAGAAATTGACAGAATTGAGCATAGTTATGAGAATATCTAGGTATGATCATGTATATAGGCATCACGTCCAAGACAAGTAGATCGACTCTTGCCTGCATCTACTACTATTACTCCACACATCGACCGCTATCCAGCATGCATCTAGAGTATTAAGTTCATAAGAACAGAGTAACGCCTTAAGCAAGATGACATGATGTAGAGGGATAAACTCATGCAATATGATGAAAACCCCATCTTGTTATCCTCGATAGCAACAATACAATACGTGCCTTTCTGCCCCTACTGTCACTGGGAAAGGACACCGCAAGATTGAACCCAAAGCTAAGCACTTCTCCCATTGCAAGAAAGATCAATCTAGTAGGCCAACCAAACTGATAATTTGAAGAGACTTGCAAAGATAACCAATCATACATAAAAGAATTCAGAGAAGATTCAAATATTGTTCATAGATAAACTTGATCATAAACCCACAATTCATCGGTCTCAACAAACACACCGCAAAAGAAGATTACATCGAATGGATCTCCACAAGAGAGGGGGAGAACTTTGTATTGAGATCCAAAAAGAGAGAAGAAGCCATCTAGCTAATAACTATGGACCCGAAGGTCTGAGGTAGACTACTCACACTTCATCGGAGAGGCTATGGTGTTGATGTAGAAGCCCTCCATGATCGATGCCCCCTCCGGCGGAGCTCCGGAACAGGCCCCAAGATGGGATCTCGTGGATACAGAAAGTTACGGCGGTGGAATTAGGGTTTTGGCTCCGTATCTGATCGTTTGGGGTACGTAGGTATATATAGGAGGAAGAAGTACGTCGGTGGAGCAACAGGGGGGCCACGAGGGTGGAGGGCGCGCCTAGGGGGTAGGCGCGCCCCCTACCTCGTGGCCTCCCTGTTGGTTGCTTGACGTAGGGTCCAAGTCTCATGGATCATGTTCGGTGAGAAAATCACGTTCCCGAAGGTTTCATTCCGTTTGGACTCCGTTTGATATTCCTTTTCCTCGAAACCCTAAAATAGGCAAAAAACAGCAATTCTAGGCCGGGCCTCCGGTTAATAGGTTAGTCCCATAAATAGTATAAAAGTGGATAATAAAGCCCAATAATGTCCAAAACAGTAGATAATATAGCATGGAGAAATAAAAAATTATAGATACGTTGGAGACGTATCAGTCCCGAACTATGCATAAGGATTGATGGTAACATGAGACCAGGGACACAATGTTTTACCCAGGTTCGGGCCCTCTTGATGGAGGTAATACCCTACGTCCTGCTTGATTGACTTTGATGAGTATAGGGGTTACAAGAGTTGATCTACCATGAGATCATAATTGCTAAACCCTAATTGTCTAGCCTATATGATTATGATTGCCTCTACGGACTAAACCCTCTGGTTTATATAGATACCGGAGGGGGCTAGGGTTGTACAGGGTTGGTTTACAGAGAAAGGAATATTCATATCCGCACTCTAAGCTTGCCTTCCACGCTAAGGAGAGTCCCATCCGGACATCGGAGGAAGTCTCCTATCTTGTATCTCCATGGCCCATTAGTCTGGCCCACGTCACATAGCCCGGACACCCGAGGACCCCTTAGTCCAGGACTCCCTCGGTAGCCCCTGAACCAGGCTTCAATGATGATGTTTCCAGCGCGCAGATTGTCTTCGGCATTGCAAGGCGGGTTCCTCCTCCGAATACTTCAAAGTAGCCCTTGAACAGAGAACGTGCCCGGCTCTGTGAAACAGATACCACATACAACCACAACAGGATATAATATTTAACAGGTCCCATCTACTGACGGCTTTTGAGGCAAGACGTTATGTCCCCTGCCCGATAATTATTTCGAACTGTCTTGCAACCTCTCGCTCCACATTACGAGACAAGGTCTTTATTGGCACATCTTGTCAAAGCAGAGATCATGCTCGCTTATCACGGGATTCTTATCAATATGGACGTGGGTAATCCAACCGTGTCATTTGCATGATCCCTTGGGAATAGGCGAGCTTTAAGGCCCATGAGGAGGCGTTCGATATTCATCGCCTTTATAAAGGGATACAAACCCACCTTTCTCCCCCACGCCTACCTCTTCCTCAGCTTTCCAGCCCCCGAGCTCCAGCGCCCAGGTCTCGATTTCTTTCATTGTTACTAAGCCTTCTAGTAAAGTCTGAATCTAGCTCCCCAGGCAGGTGGACGACCTCCTCGGTCATCGAGGAAAATATCATGAAGCTCCGGGAGGCGAGGTACCTGACTGCGGAAATCCCCCACAGGCTTCCTGTAGAGGGGCAGGTTATCCCCACACCAATACCTGGCGAGAGGGTTATGTTCATCTCTCACTTCCTCCGCGGGCTAGGGTTCGCTCTCCACCCCTTTGTTCGTGGCCTTATGTTCTATTATGGGCTAGATTTTCACGACCTAGCCCCGGACTCCTTTCTCCACATCTCGTCATTCATCATTATGTGTGAAGCTTTTCTCCGCATCCCCCCACACTTCGGCCTATGGCTCAAGACCTTCAACGTGAAGCCGAAGATAGTCGATGGGGAGCAAGCGGAGTGCGGCGGTGCTATGATGAGCAAGCTCGCCAATTCTGTCCAGCCGAAGGGCACCTTCCCGGAAGCCCCCAACTTATGGCAGCGGGAGTGGTTTTACATCACCGAACCTCGTGGTACCAAATGGGCAGCCACACCGGCGTTCCGATCTGCCCCTCCATTGCAACTCGCGTCGTGGATTAATAAGGGGCTTGACTGGGGATCAGCTGATGAAGTGCAGACACTGCAAAGCCGTATCCAGAGCATCCTCGAAAAGGACACCGGCCTCATTAACGTGATCCAGGTGATACTAGTTCACCAGGTTCTCCCGTGTCAGCGACGGCCTCTCCGCATGTGGGAGTTCAACCCAGATGGGTCGCGGACCCTTCAGCAATTCTTCAACACAACGCACAAAGGGATGTGGAAACTATTCTTCAAGGCTCAAAAGCAGTGGCCGGACACATCCGAGGACATCGGCCTCGACTGCAATCATCTGGATACCCCGGTAAGTACCCAACTCCTGAACGTAATTCGGTTAATTCTCCCATAGTGATGTACTGAGAAACCTATCTTCAACCAGGGCTGGATAAAGAAGGCAGAACGAATCAGGTGTTCTACTCCACTTCTCAAAGACTCAGTTGATTCTGTGTTAATGAGGATGCTGGCCCCGGCGCCGTATCAAATGCCGGCGAGGGAGGACAAGAAGAAGAGCAAGAGGGCTGAAGGTGGCCTCCGCTCTAAAGGCGTACTAGACGCTACGTTCGGGGAGGCTAAAGCTCCCCCTTCTGAAAACGAAGACAAAGCGGAAGAAATGGATATCCCTTCCCCCTATGGGAAGAAAAGGACTTCCCCCAAAGGCTTGGAGGTGGAAGCACCTAAGAGAGGGAATATATCTCTGTCAGATGGTTCGGGTTCAGAGGACGATGTTGATGCATACCTCCTTTTTAGGGACAAGCCCTTTGCCGAATCGTAAGTGAACAAGGATGCTCTAGACATATCCCGTTCTTTTTGGTTTTGCAAGGGTAACATATAAACCATATGTTCGCAGTCCAGCCCGTTATCTACCTCCACAGTCCTCCTCATCGGGGGACTTGCCTCCGGAGATGATGGAGAGCGAGATGCCTCCACAAGCTTCATCGCCCCTAAGGGAGGACTACTTCGAGGTGTCGTCCCGGAGGATCTCCCCTGACCATCCAGCAGCGCGGGGGACAGAGGAGACATCGCCCAAAGGTAATATTTCGACCGTCAAGGGTCCAGGGGAGGCGGCCCCGCGGGGACCAACAATACGGGCCCTGAACTATCCGGTTTACAGCCGGAGACGACTCTAGGGTCGAGTAAGCGTACCCTTTTGGAGGGAGTTTGCACTCCCGCAACAGCCTTCGGGAATCCGAAGGTGCCGGATACACTGATGGGCACATTGCAAAGTGTGTCCATCGCAGAGGAACATCGTACCTTAATGGGTACGATAGTTGAGAGGATTTTGTTCGCGAGAAGCGGATTGAACGAAGCCTTCACGAGCCTGCTGAGAGGCTTCGAGGTATGCAATATAATAACTGCTCTTTTCATGCAAAAAATGCACCTGTGTATAGATAGTATCCCCTGAGACTCTGGTCGGCTTCCACAGGGAGGCGATCGGAGGATCGAAAAGGATTTTCTCAGGTAGTAACATGATTAATTTGAAAACAGGTTGTTATGTCAAAGGCGACTGCCCAGGCCACGGAAGTTGCAGATTTAAAGCGGAAACTTGAATTATCTGATGAAGACATTACCCATATTAACAGGCGGCTCAACGAGGCACAAGTTATGTTTTGGGACTGCCCGCTTACGCATGTATAACAGTATTATCATGAAGCTGAAAACTATACAATGTGATATGCATGATTGTAGATGGTGCTACCGTGGTTGAGACCCTGCGAGCCGGTCCAAGGAGCAGGCCAGAGTGAGTAATGCGGCTTCTAGAAGGCGGCTGCTGATTTAAGGGCCGAACAGGCCACTCGGCGCTAGTGCGAGGAGAGAATATCTGTCATGGAGCGAGAGCTAAAGGATGCCACTGGTAAATGCAAATCACTCCAGGAGGATAACAAAGACAAGGCCGTCGAACTCGACAAGGCCTTATGAGAGGCGAGAGAATCACGGTCCGAGTCTAGAGCGGCTCGGGAGGAGATCCGACAAGCTGGGGAGATAGCGGCTGGTAAGCCCTTTCTATTATAGACTAAATTCGGCGACCCGGAGTATGCTCTACTTAATCAATTGTGGAGTTCTCCAGGAACGTTCTTGGACCTGCCGAAGAGTGTCTCCGACGCGGCGCAGTTCTTCCAAGCACGGGAAGGACGTTCTGCGGAGAAGCTTTTCTGGTCACAATTCAACGTGCCACGGCGTCAGGCATTGCTGAACAAACAGATGGCACAGTGGGCCGAGCTCCACAAGATGTCCGGAGCTGCCATGAAGGACATCGTGGTCCGGCTATGGCCGGCTAAACCCATTCCGAGCAGCTATTTCGGTTTGGTATAGCGACTTGTCGATGCAGTGTCGCGTATCGACGCCGTTAAGCGGTCGGCGTGTATAAAAGGTGCTCGGATGGCCTTCGACCACGTCAAAATGTACTGGGCAAAGATGAAGGCTACCGATGTTGCGGCTAAGGGCCCGCCCGGCGGCAAGGACCACCGCACGCTGGAGCATTATTTGGAGGACGTCCTAGAGGGCGCCCGCTTGATAGAGGGCCACTGCTCGAAGGACATTATGTTCGAATAGGTGCACTGGAATTGTGGGAACAATATTATGATACATTAAGGCCATGTTATATTCATACCTTTTTCTGAAAGTTTTCTCCTCTTGTGTGGCCGTTTTTATAGTCTGAAAATTTTCCAATCGTCGGCTTCAGCCCCCTCGCAGATAATACGGGGGTGTTCGGATTAGCACCTGATCACTCTTGATCCAACATCTTGGTCCGTAACGGAGGTGTCAGTGCGGCGAACTAGGCAATCGGACTATAGGGCTTTAACACTTTCACTTAGCCGTAGGAGCTTTACGATGGGTCTACGATGTAGCCCCTGGTATGTACGCGGTGATCCGAATACGGTTGCGTTACATAGGTGACTGGGAAACAATCCTTCGTGTAATACAGAAAAATCGCTAACGATTGTAATGAGCCGCTGAGTGGCTGACCAGCTCTCGTCGCATCATGACAGTCAGTTTTCGGCTTTCCCTACTAAGGTGCTTAACCGGACGAACTAGAAACACAATCGCAATAGTTCTCCCTTTACTACCCTAGCCGATCAGACGGAACGTAAGGTAGCAAGCACAGGAGCCGGGCAACCCAACTATTGACCAAAGACATGATTCAGAGCCGATGCATATAATGTCAAACTCGGGACGCTGAATTGTGCTGAAAAGCTATTCAGACTTTTGTTTGACAACACATATGTTGCCTTATAGAGCCCCTGGCAGTTTTGTGCCGAGGTGTGTACGTGAAACCACATAACAGACGGAATAAAAATGATACCGAATAAGAATTTTGGTTCACTGAAATCTGATTGATTCGTCAAAACCTAATCTTACAGAAGGTACCATAATCACCAAGGCCATTTTACATGCCGGGGGTCTAGGGCGAAGGGAAAAGCTCTATACAGGTCCTTGAGCGAAGTTGTGGTCTTCCTACCACACGCCTGCACCGCTTTTCGCCCAAATAATAAAGATTTCTTTAAAGGGATGGTCTTCGGCCATGTATACAGAACCGGGCTCGGAAAGAGTCCTCATGGGTCTGAAGAATGAGTAGGTGTTGATTCACCTGCGGTAAAAAAGGAAGGATGGTTAAAGAAAGGGCAAGGCTGTATAAGGTCGA
Organism: Triticum urartu; assembly: GCF_003073215.2. Taxonomy (NCBI): domain Eukaryota; kingdom Viridiplantae; phylum Streptophyta; class Magnoliopsida; order Poales; family Poaceae; genus Triticum; species Triticum urartu. The sequence goes on from NC_053023.1 coordinate 472,197,829, forward strand.
ACCTTTGTATAGGCATGTCCGTATATTGCCTCTGTCGATGCCAAAGGTATTTTGAGTGCATAATTGTGCACACGTGGTACGAATTCCGCTGATGTACATGGCGGTCGACGGAGGCTAGGCTGCTAATCCAGCCCTGAAGTTGCCGGACTGCTGGTATGTAGGACTGATTGGTCCTGCGTGGGGGAGTCCGATGGCCTGAGGGGGCTGTGCGGCTTGATAGGGCCGCTATGTTCTTCGGCCGCAATGGCCGCTATATGCTCCTTAGTGCGGAGGGAGCGCTCACTATTTCCATTGATTGTAATAACGCCACATGGACCGGGCATCTTGAGCTTCAAATAGGCATAATGCGGGACCGCATTGAAGAGGGTAAAAGCAGTTCGTTCGAGCAGTGCATGATAGCTGCTGCGGAAGGGGACAATGTTGAAGATCAAGTCTTCGCTTCGGAAGTTGTTCGGTGAGCCGAAGACTACTCCCAGCGTGATTGAGCCCGTACAGCGGGCCTCTTTTCCAGGTATTACTCCTTTGAAGGTAGTTCTAGTGGGTTTGATTCTTGACGGATCAATACCCATTTTTCGGGCAGTGTCCTGATTAAGTAGATTGAGACTGATGCCGCCGTCCATGAGGACTCGCGTGAGATGGAATCCGCTGATGATTGGATCGAGGACCAAGGCTGCCGAACCTCCGTGACGGATAATGGTCGGGTGGTCCTTTCGATCGAAGGTGATCGGACAAGCCGTCCATGGGTTAAATTTGGGGGCGACCGGCTGCCTGGCGTAGCCGTCCCGTAGTGCGCGTTTGTGCTCCCTCCTAGGGGTATGTGTGACATATATCATGTTCACTGTTTTTACTGGGGGGGAAATTGCTTCCGTCCCCCTGTGTTCGGCTGACGAAGCTCTTGGTCATCGTCATCGCTTGGCGACCCCTTTCCCTTGTGTTCGGAGTTAAGCTTTCCGGCTTGTTTGAAGACCCAACAATCTATGTTGGTGTGATTGGCGGGTTTATTGGGGGTGCCATGAATCTGGCAAGGCCGATCAAGTATTCTATCTAGACTGGATGGGCCATCCATGTTTGCCTTGAATGACTTTTTCCGTTGACCGGGATTGGAGCCGCTGAATCCGGCGTTAACCGTTGTGTCTTGTGTTCCTTCATTGTTGTTTCTACACTTGTGCTTGTCGCATCGTGGCTTGCCATTGCCGTCCCTGGTTTCGGAGGTACCAGGGTCGCTGGTGCTATTGCTTCTGCGAGTAAGCCAGCTATCTTCTCCCGCGCAAAAACGGGTCATAAGTGCGGTGAGGGCTGCCATGGACTTCTGCTTTTATTGGCCGAGGTGTCGGGCGAGCCACTCATCTCGGACGCTATGTTTGAAGGCCATGAGGGCTTCTGTGTCCGGACACTCCACAATCTGGTTCTTTTTTATTAGGAACCTTGTCCAAAGCTGTCGGGCCGATTCCCCGGGTTGCTGGATTATGTGGCTAAGGTCATTGGCATCTGGGGGCCGAACATAGGTACCTTGGAAGTTGTCTCTGAATGCATCCTACATGTCCTCCCAACTACCAATAGAATTTTCTGGTAGGCTGTCCAGCCAGTGCCGTGCTGGGCCCTTAAGTTTGAGGAGGAGGTATTTAATGGCGTGTAGATGGTCACCGCGAGCCATGTGGATGTGGAGAAGAAAGTCTTCAATCCATACTGCGGGATCTGTTGTGCTGTCATATGATTCGATATTCACGGGTTTAAACCCTTCTGGGAATTCATGTTCCATTACTTCATTAGTGAAGCAGAGGGGGTGTGCGGCGCCTCTATAGCGGGCCAAGTCGTGACGCAGCTCGGATGTAGTCCGTCTGCGGTTTTCAGCTCGGGGTGGTTATGCTTGTCGCGCCCGGCTAGATGGTCGTACTCGCGCGTCGAGGCGCGCCCCCACGATCCGTAGATTGATCTGATCTGACCTGCTCTATTTTCCAAGTCCCGCCGTAGATCGTAAGTATGTTCCCGAGCTGTTGTATCTCTACTTTTTTGGCGAGGTAGTGCGGGATGGTGTTCGGCTTGAGTTGTCATTTTGTCACGGCCACGTGGTGGCCGGTCGTCTGCATCATGTGCTGATGGTATGGGCTCCAGCGCGTCGTCGTCGAATTGGGGTAGCAGCTTGCGCTTCGGATAACTCTTGGTTGGGCGCTCGAGGCCATATTCCTCGGCTGCCAGGACGTTAGTCCATTTGTCGTTGAGCAGATCTTGGTTAGCTTGGAGCTGCTGCTGCTTCTTTTTCAGGCTCCTTGCTGTGGCTATTAGCCGGCGCCTAAAGCATTCTTGCTCGAGGGGTTCCTCAGGCATGATAAAGTCTTCGTCGCCGAGGCTCACCTCCTCCTCGGAGAGTGGAATATAATTACTATCCTCCGAGTCTTCATTTATAGCCTAGTCATCACGGCTAATTTGTCCATCTTCCCGATCGTCCTGTTCGTAGGTTGGCTCGACGGGGTCTTCTTGGTCTTCGGCGTCATCCGGAGTGTTGTTCTCTCCGGTGCCGGTATTGCTGTCTTTTTTACGGCGTGATTTAGAGCGGCGCTGCTGACGTCGGTGCTTTGGTTGAGTCTCAGGAGGTATATCCTCAACATGATTTTCCTTGTTATCATCGTTACCCTCTTTGGGTGTATCCACCATATACACGTCATACGAAGATGTGGCCGTCCATCGTCCGGTAAATGGCGTGTTTTGGGCCTGCTATTCTCCGGCATCGTCGTCCACACCGTCGATGTCTTCGGAGCCGTAATCGAGCATGTCGGTTAAGTCCTCGACAGTGGCTATGAAGTGGGTGGTGGGTGGGATGTAAAATTCCCCGCTCTCAGCCCCTAGTCCGGGCTGGGCGTGGTTCAGACGTTGCTCCTCTGTAATGACGAGGGATCACATTAAGTCCAGAGCCTTGCTTAAAGGCGAGGTTCAGTCAGGGAGTAGAGAGTTCGTGGAGTGCGGCGAGAAGAGAACTCTTTGGTCGAGCTCACATGATGATGACTCCGAGGGTTCGGGCCAGTGTTCGGAGAGGAGTCCGGCTTCCTGATGATTGCCGGTGATACTGCTCCCTCCGGCTCTCCCGTACTAGGCTTAATAGCCGCAGATAGTCCGACGGGCTCGGGAATCCCGCGGACCTGGAGACGCGCTCCGGATTTAAGGCCAGAGGGGTCGCGAACCCTTGGAAGATCAAGTCTCCTCGGATATCAGCGACATAATCTAGATTTCCAAAATTAATCTGGTGACCTGGGGCATAGCTGTCGATCTGCTCTAGATGGCCAAGCGAGTTGGCCCGCAGTGCGAAGCCGCCGAAAACAAAGATCTAGCCGGGGAGAAAGACCTCCCTCAGGGCAGCTTTGTTGTAGATGATTGATGGAGCCATCGAACCTTCTAGTGATGACACAGCGGAACTCTCAATGAAAGCACCAATGTCGGTGTCAAAACCGGCAGGTCTCGGATAGGGGGTCCCGAACTTTGCGTCTAAGGATTGATGGTAAGAGGAGACCAGGGACACAATGTTTTACCCAGGTTCGGGCCCTCTTGATGGAGGTAATACCCTACGTCCCGCTTGATTGACTTTGATGAGTATAGGGGTTACAAGAGTTGATCTACCACGAGATCGTAATGGCTAAACCCTAATTGTCTAGCCTATATGATTATGATTGCCTCTACAGACTAAACCCTTTGGTTTATATAGATACCGGAGGGGGCTAGGGTTGTACAGAGTCGGTTTACAGAGAACGGAATATTCACATCTGCACGCTAAGCTTGCCTTCCACGCTAAGGAGAGTCCCATCCGGACACGGGAGGAAGTCTTCTGTCTTGTATCTCCATGGCCCATTAGTCTGGCCCACATCATATAGCCCGGACACCCGAGGACCCCTTGAAAGGATCGATATGGTTGACTAGAGGGGGGGTGAATAGGCAACTACCAATTTTTAGCTTTTTCTTTACCAAATTAAACTTTGCATCAAATTAGGTTGTCTAGATGTGCAACTAGGTTAGCAACCTATATGATGCAATAACAACAAGCATACAAGCAAGCAAGGGTAGAAACACTAAAGAGCTTGCACAAGTAAAGGTAAGAGATAACCAAGAGTGGCTCCGGTGAAGACGAGGATGTGTTACCGAAGTTCCTTCCTTTTGAGGGGAAGTACGTCTCCGTTGGAGCGGTGTGGAGGCACAATGCTCCCCAAGAAGCCACTAGGGCCACCGTATTCTCCTCACGCCCTCACACAATGCGAGATGCCATGATTCCACTATTGGTGCCCTTGAAGGCGGCGACCGAACCTTTACAAACAAGGTTGGGGCAATCTCCACAACTTAATCGGAGGCTCCCAACAAGACCACGAAGCTTCACCACAGTGGAATATGGCTCCGAGGTGACCTCAACCGTCTAGGGTGCTCAAACACCCAAGAGTAACAAGATCCGCTAGGGATGAGTGGGGGAATCAAAAATCCCTTGGTGGAAGTGTAGATCGGAGCCTTCTCAACCACTCCCGAGCAAATCAACAAATTTGATTGGCTAGAGAGATAGATCGGGCGAAAATGAAGCTTGGAGTATTTAATGGAGCTTGAGCAATAAATGGAGCTTGGGGGAGTAAGAGGTAGGTGAGAAGGAAGAAGGGACTCCCTTTTATAGTGGGGGCAACAATCCCGTTGCCCCCCACCAACCAGCCCCGCATAGGGCGGTACTACCGCTAAGAGGGGGCGGTACTACCGCCAGGACAACGGTACTGCCGCGCCAGCCAGCGGTACTGCCGCGCTGAGGAGACTAGTAGGGAACGGACCCAAATGCGGTGCTACCGCGGTGGTAGGGCGGTACTACCGCTCCTGGAACGGTACTACCGCCACTACAACCGTGACTAGTGCCGCAAAACCCGACACGAGAAAAAGACCTCTCGAATCTCGGCGGTAGGAACCAGACTGCCCAGCAGTACTACGGCAGTGGGGTCAAGGGCGGTAGTACCGCTGTGGAGCGGTACTGTCGCTTGTGACCCTTCGGTCGTAGTACCGCAGGCAGTGCGGTACTACCGCTGGGGCGTGCGAGAGAGAGAATAAGAAATCTCTCAAAGAAGCTGAGGACAAGGCGGAGGTGCCAGGCCCCCAGCGGTACTACTGCTGTGGAGCCATGGGCGGTACTACCGCTGTGGAGCGGTACTGCCGCTTGTGGCTTCTCAGTGGTACTACCGCTGGGTGCGCGGTACTACCGCTTTGACCCAGACAGGACAAGGAAGAGAGAGGAGAGATCTCTTCAATGGAAAGGAAATGCTCGGAGGGTGAGAAGCTGATGTGTACGTGATGATTCCACCCATGCAAAACCCCAGCGGACCCCCTCTTGATAGTACGGTGCCCTCTACGCAAATAGTCCACCAAGAAAGAAACGAAAGAGCTACACCATCTTGAAATACACTCCGAGGGGAAGAAGGCGTCTCGTGCCAGGGGAGAATCTGTGAATTATTCAAAGCACAAGATTAGTCTGCAAACATGTTGTCATCAATCACCAAAACTACCTTGAGAGAGATATGCCGTAACAATCTCCCCCTTTTTGGTGGATTGATGACAACTAGGGATTTGCGCAAGGAAAAGAAATAAAACGAAGAAAGCTAAGAACTACAAAATATAAACGGGCTCCCCCAGAATGTGTGCACCAAGAGATGGCACGACACACACATTCGGATCAACACTCCCCCTATATTTTATAGTCCAACAATACTAAGCACAAGATATATGAGAGAAGTGAATAAACAAGACAAGCATGCATCTCACAATAAACTACAGTACTCTGAAATGACATCTCTACTCCTAATGTCTCAGTCCGTAGGTCGTTCGTTCGTTTCATTCGCTTCCACCCTTCCACCGATCGATACATGCCCCCACCACGTGATCTCCCTCCCACCGATTTTCTTCCTCCCTACGAAAACCAAGACCGGTTTTAATTCCATGCCCAGAAAAACCAAACCAACCCTTCCATTCTTCCATCGATCACACCTTTCCATATAACACACCAATCATTCCGTCCTTCCCTTCCATATATGACAACAATCAAATCATATCGATTATTTCCGTCATAAAAAGCTTCCATAAATCTCTACTCCTAATGTCTCAGTCCGTAGGTCGTTCGTTCATTTCGTTCACTTCCACCCTTCCATCGATCGATACATGCCCCCACCACACGATCTCCCTCCCACCGATTTTCTTCCTCCCTACGAAAACCAAGACCGGTTTTAATTCCATGCCCAGAAAAACCAAACCAACTCTTCCATTCTTCCATCGATCACACATTTCCATATAACACACCAATCATTCCGTCCTTCCCTTCCATATACGACAACAATCAAATCATATCGATTATTTCCGTCACAAAAAGCTTCCATAAACAACAACAACAATCTAATCATATCGAATATTTTGCTCTTTCCGTACACAACAAATATCAATCGATTATCTCTACTCCTAATGGGAGAGTCCGTTGTCGTTTGGTTTGGTTCGTTTCGCATCAATCGGATGACGTTGCTAGCCCCACCCTACGTGGTTGGTTTCCTTTGGTACACCCACCACTGTGGAAGGTCCTTCCCATTCCTTTTCTAAACTTTGCTTACAAAAATCTTAATTTTCCTTGCCTAAGCCCACGCATTGCCAGACCACAAAACTGTCTACGATCTCCTTTGGTCTCATCCTGATCGTGACCTTCTCTTCAGATCGATTTCTTCCTCGACCTCACGGCGGCCAGGACTAGCCCGTGGGCGTCGCAGCCTGGCGTGTGAGGAACGATGCGGCCTGGGTGCGCCTCGGAAAAACCAGACGGACACTCGACGTCCCCCATCGACGTCGACCTCTCCCTGCTCCTCTTCTCCGCAGCCGAGAAGGTCATGGCCTGCATAGAGCATCCGGCTATAGTGAGGCTGGCGGCGGCCGAATTGTCACCATGGGCAAAGAGGTAGGTGGCTGGATCCCGAGATGGAGGCAGGGACATGGTTGAGCGGTAGCAAGGGCAGCTTCTTCAACATGATCTGATCTACAATCACAAGGCAACGCAATCGATCCATTGATCCATGTTTCTCTGAGCTCCTGCTCAACTATGAAAACCATGTTTGTTTGTGCTTGCTTGCTGATGTGTGTGTGTCACTACGTCGCTCACGTCCTCCCGCAAGGCACCAGCATCCGATCGGTGTGCTCTCCAGGATGCTGCAGTCGAAGGGGTGAGCAGGAGCTATGGATGCTAGCAAACAAGGTTGTGCAGACGGCAATGCATGTGTGGGCTCGCAACCTTATCCCCATCCCAATTTCTGACTAAAAAACTATAGATTAGATTATATGACATGCATTAGTTGCTTACCTTTGTAGCTGGCATGCACATACAGCATCGTTTTCTGATAATTAACCATATTTTTTGAGTGATCCAGTTCAAACTTATATCATACTACTAATTACTAGCTTATATTGATAGAATGCAGACTATTGGACATACTTTTCATACCATTACCATCAGACTGTATTCTGAATCATCCATTGTCGTTGTGATTTTGTAATTATCCTGAAACAAAATACTGTACTATACAAAATCACAAACAGAGATTCTATTTTTGCGAGGTGCTATATGTTTTCTTCTCACAAACAGTGCTTTCATTGGTCCGTTATTATACATTTTTCTTTCCAGCAACGGGAGTATAGTACTCTAATCACAAACAATCACCTACTATGCTAAAATTTCTGTTCTCATCGGAAGTATATATACTTATGATGTCGTTGCATTTTGCAAGTGTTATATGAAGTAGGTTTTTTTGTAGAGTCAATGGTAGAAAGATCTGCACAACAAACATTATTTTCTCAAAATTGCCATTTATCTTCATATTGAAAAGTGATGTGTGTGTTTAAGATGTCATTTTATTTTAGATGTTGAGTTGTTAAAAAAGCTTCCCAACATGCGATAACTTGGGATGAACCCAAATCTTTATTTTTCTTATAATATGAATTATCCTCCCATATAGAAAATTCTATTTGGAGCAAACTTATCTTTAATGTAGATGTACATCAACAATTAATTAAGTCCCGTCCTATTGCATGTTTATTGTGCGGAATGTGTGTCCCAATCTTGACAGAAGCTATAAAGAGATTATCTTGAAGATTGATTGCATAGAGGATGAGATATTGCCCCGAATTCTCATTTCTAGTCACAAACTTAGTACTCCCTATGATCAATATTACTTGTCGCTCAAATAGACGTATCTAAATGTATTACAGTGCTAAAATACATCCGTTAGAGTGACAAGTAATACATCCGTTTGAGCGATAAGTAATATGGATCGGAGGGAGTCCATTTTCATTATCGTTATTCGGAATATGTATAAGCCATTAATATTCTAAGGGGATGTACAACCAGAGAAGATTATCATAGTTGAATAAGAAACTCAATAGTGTTGTGCAAGTTGGAGGCGGGGGGAAATGAGATAAGAGCCTGGTGGGAGGAAGGAAGTCGAGTGTCGCGTGGTGGCTGGTACGAGGAAGTGGGGTAGAAAGACGATGAGGAGATGCGTTTACCTATCAGATCAAAACCATGAGATATCATCCCATGCGAATAGCCTTTGACTCCATATCACGTGAAATTTCTTTGTATATATATTTTGTTAGTCCATGGCAACGCACGGACACTTAGCTAGTAAGTAATAAGGTAGCGATAGGGAGCATATATCTCACACGACATGTCTAGAACTTAGGTCTCACACCAAACCAAACCAAAGAAGAACACCGAGAGAACACACAAGAAACCACAAGACTCAAAGCACGACACAAGAAGCAAATCCCTACGCTCTCTCCCCCTTTGGCAGCGAGACACCAAAAAGGGCATAGAGTGACACTACGACTCCATGTGATGGGAGGAGGAAGATCTCGAACATCACATCTCTGCATCTTCACCGTGGGTCGAAAACTGCTCGGCATCGGAGTTGGTCCAGTGGCAATTCTGATGAATCCAGTCCTCCTCTTCAGTGATCTGACCCTCAGACCCACTGGCAACTGTTGCTCCCATCTGACGCATGAGCTCCTTGTGGCGCGTCCTGGCATGCTTCTCCGCCACATGAGTCATGTACTGACCATGAGACTCCATGCAGAAAAGCTTCTTCATCTTGCGCTTAAGCTTCTGTGCCCACGACGGTTCTACACTATAGGGGCCAAAGTCCTCCTCATGAGCATCAGTAGCAGCCTCACCCTCAGTCCCCATGGCAGCAGCAGCAGCAGACGGACCCCCTGTGGCAGCAGTAGTAGATGGACCCCCTGTGTGAGGCGCTGCCCAGTTGTCCTTCTTCCTCAGACGCTTGATCTCATGCGAAACCAAGTCTCCAGTCTCTAGCAGCACTCTGGGATAAGTCTGTGCCCAGGCCCTCTCAATGAGCCTCATGATGAATGGACCATAGATAGGACACTTGCGCTCAGACATGGCAGATAGAAGTTCAGACCACATGACATGAGAGATATCTAGGCTCTCTCTAGTGCTTGCTTCCTTCTCATGCTGACAGAAAAGGAGCATGTCCACGAGGTAAGAGTGGACCATATCTAGGTTCCCGATCCGAGGGAAGAGAGTCTCACGGAATATGCGATGAAGAATGTCCAGATACGGAGACACCTCATAGGTCTTCTTCTCAGTTACTGGGTGAACTTTCACAGTGCAGTAGGGCCAAAGGGCTTGCTTATGGGTGGACGTAGCATTGCGGTGAGGGCGGAAACCGACAGGAGTCTCAAGCCCGGTATCCACCATATCAAGTAACTCCATGAAAGCCTTCCACTTGACAGAAAGCAGCTTGCCATTGGTCATCCATGTCAGAGTCCTGTCGACATCCGTCCCAAGATGGACGGTGGCATAGAATTGAGCCACCAAATCCGCATCGAAATCCTTGTTGAATTGCATGATCCTGAGAATGTTCAGCTGAGTGCACATCTGAAGAGCTTCGCCAAAGTACTCCGGGTCCTTCTCCATAGCATCAGTGTCAATGGAGCGAACATCAACAAAAAGATTCTTCTTGGCCTTGATCACATCAAAGTAGATGGCAAACTGAAAACGGTTCCAGAACGGGCGGTTGACCAAAGTGGGTTCTTGGTCCACCGCATAGGGGTTGCGGCGACGCTTCGCCCAAAACTCCTTGTTGGTCATCTCAGTCACAGTCTTCCCTTTTGGCTTGTTGGCGGCTCGCTTCGATTGCTGAGGAGGTGGAGGAACACTTGCAGATGCACTTGTTGGAGGCGGTTGGGTGCTCGAGGAACCACCGGCTGGCTCTGAGGTGCGGTAGCATTTTGATGTGGCATGCCCGGGGTTGATACGGCGACCTTGCTGCTCGGAAAGGTCATCACCTAGAGCCAAACACAAGAACACGCAAAACAATCAGAAAGAACGAGCATAAGCCAACAAACTCAACAAAAAGATCAAGGTAAGGCAGGAAAATGATGGAAATTGGCATTCAGCGGTAGTACCGTGACCTGCCCGCGGTAGTACCGCCCCAAGCGGTAGTACCGCCCCAAAGGGAGCGGTAGTACCGCTCTAGGTCAAGCGGTAGTACCGCTCCAAAGAGAGCGGTAGTACTGCTTGAGGCGGAGAAACAGCAGTTTCTTAGCACGAGGCGGTGAAACAGCGGGTTCCTACTACCGCGGTCAGATCCGGCACTACCGGCCTACCAAATTCAAAAATAATCCTACCAAACTCTAATCGAGATAGTCTAGTTGCCTTCTCCAACCAACTCAAGCCTAGATTTAGCCAAAAATCTAGAGATGCAACCACCATTGCCCCTAAGAAACAAGAACTGAAAAAGAGACAAAATGAAAGAAGGAACGGGGGCAATACCGGCATCCATGGCAAGAGGACGAGGTTGTAACGCCCTCGATGCGGCTATATCTCCCACGTGTCGAAGCACGACTTAGAGGCATAACCGCATTGAAAGCAATGTCGCAAGTGAGGTAATCTTCACACAACCCATGTAATACATAAGGGAAAAGATACATAGTTGGCTTACAATCGCCACTTCACACAAATACAAGAATAAAGCATTACATCATCCAGATACAATCAGGGCCCGACTACGGAGCCAAAATAAAAGAAGACTACCCCAAATGCTACACAGATCCCCGATCAACCCCAACTGGGCTCCACTACTGATCAACTAGAATGAAACAACACAAAGGACAAGATCTTCATCGAGCTCCCCTTGAGCTTGGTTACGTCACCTGCACGGACTCATCGGCACCTGCAAGCTGGTTTTGGAAGTATCTGTGAGTCACGGGGACTCAGCAATCTCACACCCTCGCGATCAAGACTATTTAAGCTTATAGGAATGGTAAAAGGTATGATGTGGAGCTGCAGCAAGCGACTAGCATATATGGTGGCTAACATACGCAAATGAGAGCGAGAAGAGAAGGCGAAGCACGGTCGAGAAACTATGATCAAGAAGTGATCCTAGAACAACCTACGTCAAGCATAACTCCAACACCGTGTTCACTTCCCGGACTCCGCCGAGAAGAGACCATCACGATAACACACGCGGTTGATGTATTTTAATTAAGGTCAACTTCAGGTTTTCTACAACCAGACATTAACAAATTCCCATCTGCCCATAACCGCGGGCACGGCTTTCGAAAGTTCAAATCCCTGCAGGGGTGTCCCAACTTAGCCCATCACAAGCTCTCACGGTCAATGAAGGATATTCCTTCTAGCGGGAAGACCCGATCAGACTCGGAATCCCGGTTACAAGACATTTTGACAGGTAAAACAAGACCAGCAAGACCGCCCGATGCGCCGACATACTGATAGGAGCTGCACATATCTCGTTCTCAGGGCAACACCGGATGAACACTACATACAGCTAAAACCAGCCCTCAAGTTTCCCCGAGGTGGCGCCGCAAGTGGCTCTAGTTTGGACCAACACTTAGACAAGCACTGGCCCGGGGGGGTTAAAATAAAGATGACCCTCGGGATGCGCGACTCCCAAGGGAAAAAGGCTAGGTGGCGAATGGTAAAACCAAGGTTGGGCCTTGCTGGAGGAGTTTTATTCAAAGGGAACTGTCAAGGGGTTCCCATTATAACCCAACCGCGTAAGGAACGCAAAATCCGGGAACATAACACCGATATGACGGAAACTAGGGCGGCAAGAGTGGAACAAAACACCAGGCATAAGGCCGAGCCTTCCACCCTTTACCAAGTATATAGATGCATTAATTAAATAAGAGATATTGTGATATCCCAACAAGTAAACATATTCCAACAAGGAAAAACATCTCCATGTTCCAACAAGGAACAAACTTCAATCTTCACCTGCAACTAACAACGCTATAAGAGGGGCTGAGCAAAGCGGTAACATAGCCAAACAACGGTTTGCTAGGACAATGTGGGTTAGAGGCTTGGTTCAACAATATGGGTGGCATGATAAGCAAGTGGTAGGCATCGTAGCATAGGCATAGCAAAAGAGCAAGCAACTAGCAAGCAAAGATAGAAGTGATTTCGAGGGTATGGTCATCTTGCCTGAAATCCCGCAAGGAAAAAGAACGAGTCCATGAAGAAGACAAACGGACGTAGTCGAACGAATCCTCACAAACGCGACGTTATCGGAACTAACTCGAAGAAGTAACACCGGAAAGAAGCAAACAACATAGTAAACAACCAACACATCAACATGGCATGATGCACAACCAAGTATGATGCATGTCCGGTTTAATTATGCATGGCATGGCAAAGTGCACAAACAACACTACCAATTAAGTGGAGCTCAATATGCAACGAGTTGCATATTGAAGAAAACACCACATGACTTATTTAGTTCTCTCTCGTTTATGTACCCAACAATATTAAATGTTGTTAAACATGGCAAGAGGTGAAACATGAGTAAAATACACAGTTAGGCATTTTAAATGAGGCCGGAAATATCAAAAAACAATTCCGGTAAATCCTCATGTGCATTTAGCAATTTAAATGCAACAACAATTTAAAAAAATTTAATTGTTGTTATCATGATGCGGATGACATGGACAAGTTTATGCAATTTTTATTAAAGTTGACAAGAGCAATATGAAGCATTTGGTCGTCATGGCGGAACAAAAAGGGTGCCACAACAACTACAATGGAAAAGGTGCCACGACAACATTCCGGGTGATTCGACAACTCATTGGGATGTCGGTGCAAGAGAAAATGTGGATGAACGAATCATGCGAGGATGGCGGGGTGATCCCGGATACCGGGTTTCCCATGGGTCGACGGCATGGCAACCGAGGAGGAACGTGCAATGACAACTCGGACACGGTTCGAACAAGAGCATCTTAAACATCGCAAGCATTCGTTCACGAACGTCGTCTCGAGGTTATACCTTCGAAGCGTGCCTTTTCGGAACGGATCAAGTTCGATGCGGTGTAGGGGAAGTAGACGTTCTCAGGGCGTTCGTAGTGGAAGTAGTGGGGTACACGACGACGGTAGAGGTACTCGCGGCGGTAGTGGTACACGTTTTCGTAGAAGGACTTGACGAATCCGAGTCACTTGAGGTCGATGGTAGTCGTTCACATCCATAGTCGCACAAGGTTCCGTAAATGTTTGGGGTCTCGGCGAGGAACTCGGCGTTTCAGTGCGATGTAGGGGTACAAGTCGAAGGTCGTCGTGGTACTTGACGCATTCGAGGGTCGTTCATGTCATGGTACTTGGCAAAATCCTCGGAGAAGGTGCTTGCCGGTCCGGGTACGGTTCTTGGGTTCTTGGTGTCTCATCCTTGCTGATCCAAAACACAAGCAAGACGGAAGGCCTCTGGTGGGCAGCAGCAAGGTAGGGACGGGAGGATCCGACCCAACGCGACCGGATCTGGCGATCTCTGGTGACGAACGTAGCAGGGCGGCGACGTGATGCTTGACAGCAAGGACTTGAAGCGAGGAGGAGGCCATGGCAGGAGGTCGGCAACGTGGTGGAGCAAGGTAGGGGCTCCGGTCCACTTCTGTTGTTGACGTCGGCACCGCAGACGAGGCAGGGAGACGGCGCGGCTCTTGCCGGAGATAGAGCCGGTGGTGGAGGGCGGTCCTGGTGCGGGCACCATGGCCGGAGGCGGGGAGGTACTTGGGCGGCGGGAGGAGCAGCTCCGGCAGGACGAGGGACTCGGCGACGCGGACTTGGGGCGCTGGCGACGGGCGACGTCTGCGGGCGCAGAGGACGACGGCTACAGGTGCGGGTGCTCGAGGAGAGGCCGAGGGCGACTGGAACCGGCCAGAGACGACGCCCTACGGCGCAGGGACGAGGCAGGAGGCAGCTCGGTCTGTGGCTCTCGGACGTCGAGGGACTCCTCCCCTGGCGACGGAGCTGACGAGCCGGTGGCGCCGTGTAGACGAGGAGGCAGCAAGGAGGTCCTAGACCGGCAGCGGGAGACGAGGCGCTTGAGGGCGCGGCGATGCCATGGCCGCGCGGTGCCATGGTCGTGCATGCAGGCAAGCTCGCGGAGTGGCAGGGAGGAGGTCGAGGCTGGCGCTAGGGCTCGCGACAGGAGACGGCGCTGGAGGAAGGACGAAGGGAGGCAGTGCACGGTAGGAACAAGAGGGAGATCGAGAGAAGGAGGGGGGTTCGAGCGAGGCGGGACTCTGGCGGCGCAAGGGAAGACGAGGTAGTGAGGGGAAAGACTGAGGAAGGCTAGGGTTCGGTCGGGAGTGGGCCTTGGGCCAAATTGGGCTGCGGACTCCCTTCTCTCTTTCTCTCTTCTCTTTAACTTCTCTGAAAAAACAGAAAAAGACAAAGAAGGAAAAGAGAGAAAGGAAGCAAAGAGTGGACACGAATTTGGGCATGGGGATTACTCTCCCGGACTCGCAAAAAAAAATAAGCTCGATCCAGAAAATAAAAGTGGCATGATTGAAAGATCTGGATTCAAATCCATTTGAATTTAATTCAAATGGTTTGAGTAAATTCAAGGTTTTGGAGAATCCAAAAATGTTCGGAATTTTTGTGGAGATCGGGAAAGCGATGAAAGAAATTATGGACAAAGTTTGGGGACCAAACTTGAAGTGAGAAAAGGCATGTGATTATTTGCAAGTGTGTTATGGGTGATTCCAAATTATTGGAATATTTAATATAGCTCCATAAATATTAGGAGCATAATGTTATAAAGAGAAGCCACTCTTCCCTCGGTTTAAATGGATCGAAGATCCATACGGTTTATTTAGTTGAGTTAGGAAAAGAAATGACATGATGGCATGATGACATGATGCAATGCACACGATGCAAAGATGAATGCAACAGACAAAACAAAACACACAATGAAACCCGGAAACCCTGTAAGGCATCTGAAGCTCCGGTCTTTGGGCGTTACAGAGGTGGGGATCGACTCCACCAAAGGAAATGGAGAGGGACGCCCCGGAGACGGAGATCCGCCGGAGCCCTCCCGTGGCGAGTGGAGGCTGGAGAGAGGAAGAGAAAAGAGGGGCGAAGTGAATGGGTATGGGGGAGAAGAAACCTCCCCCTGCCCCGACTTAACCCCCTGTTCTCGTCCCCTAGCGGTAGTACCGTGCTGGGGGGCGGTAGTACCGCTTACGAGCGGTAGTACCGCGCACCACCAGTGGTAGTACTGCCCAGCATGCCACGGCAACTAAACAGACACGGCTTTAGCTCGACGAAACGACAAAAACAACCAAGACACACCTCTTCAAAAGAGGGCGGTGGCCGAGGCCACCTATGTTTGAGTCAAAAGGTATGGCACCGCGAAGATTTTAACCTTGGGCCCATGACCAAAACTCGTCTTTGAAGCACAAGTGCCATCAACAATGGCTAAAGTGAAAGACTTGATCAATTTATGCATAATGGGGGGAGGGAGAGTTCATTGAGAGAACAACACTCCCCCTATGTCCATGCCTACACCTAAACTAGACAACAAATTGAGCGTGGTAGGGTGTGCACGGGTTCAAGCCACATTTCTCGAATCAATGATATTTAGCTCATGCCTTAACTCGCGAAATCTTGCTTCATCCAAGGGCTTCGTGAAAATATCTGCAAGGTTGTCATGAGTGTTGACATAGTTGAGCTCGATCTCTCCTCGCCTAATGTGATCCCGGATGAAGTGATACCAAATCTCAATATGCTTCGTCTTGAAGTGTTGCACTGGGTTGAGAGAAATCTTGATGGCACTTTCATTGTCACACCAAAGAGGCACTTTGCCACAAGTGACACCGTAATCCTTTAAGGTTTGCCTCATCCATAGAAGTTGTGCACAACAACTACCGGCGGAAACATACTCCGCCTCAGTGGACGAGAGAGACACACAACTTTGCTTTTTGGAAGACCAACTTACCAAAGAGCAACTAAGGAATTGGCACCCTCCGTAAGTGGACTTCCTATCCACTTTGTCTCCCGCCCAATCGGAATCCGAGTACCCTACAAGCTTGAAGTTTGATCCTCTTGGGTACCATAAGCCAAAGTTTGGGGTATGAGCCAAATATCGAAAGATTCGTTTGACCGCCACAAAGTGACTTTCCTTAGGTGCGGCTTGAAACCATGCACAAATTACCACACTCAACATGATGTCCGGTCTAGATGCACAAAGGTAAAGCAAGGATCCAATCATGGAACGATATACCTTTTGATCCACCATTTTACCATTGGGATCTAAGTCAAGTTGGCACTTGGTGGGCATTGGAGTGGAGGCCGGCTTGACGTCACTTAGCTTGAATATCTTGAGCATGTCTTGAGTGTATTTGGATTGATTGATGAAGGTTCCTTCTCTTCTTTGCTTCACTTCGAACCCTAGAAAGAACTTCAACTCTCCCATGGAGGACATCTCGAACTTTGAGGTCATGAGAGCGGCAAATTCCTCATTGAAGGCTTTGTTAGGAGAACCAAAGATAATATCATCAACATATAATTGGCACAAAAACAACTCCCCTTTGACCTTCTTAGTAAAAAGAGTGGGGTCGATTAGCCCAACTTCAAAACCATGGTCTTGTAACAACTCGGTAAGGTGGTCATACCACGCACGTGGGGCTTGTTTAAGGCCATAGAGTGCCTTATCGAGTTGATACACATGATCGGGAAAGTAGGGATCCTCGAACCCGGGGGGTTGCTTGACGTAAACCAATTCATTAATGGGACCATTAAGAAAAGCACTCTTCACATCCATTTGTTGTAACTTAAAGTTATGATGAGAAGCATATGCAATCAACATGCGAACGGATTCAAGACGAGCAACGGGAGCAAAGGTTTCACCGTAGTCGATACCCTCGACTTGGGAGTAGCCTTGTGCTACCAAACGAGCCTTGTTGCGAATGATAATCCCATGTGCATCTTGCTTGTTGTTGAATATCCACTTGGTTCCAATGACATTGTGGTTCCCCATTGACCTTGGCACCAATCTCCACACTTTGTTGCGCTCGAAGTTGTTGAGTTCTTCGTGCATGGCATTGAGCCAATCCGGATCTTCTAGCGCCTCATAGACCTTGTGGGGTTCCACACAAGAGACAAACGCGTGATGCTCACAATAATTTACTAATTGTCTACGAGTGCTTACCCCCTTTCTTAAGCTTCCAAGCACATTCGTCATGAGATGATCCTTGGTGGAGAGCTTGGAAGCAACCTTGGCGGCACGACGCTCTAATTACTCCTCGGTGGAGAGTTGAGGAGCGGTTACTTGATCATCTTGAGCGCCGTTATGAACTTGTTCTTGATCTTGAACTTGCTCGGGGGAGGGAACTTGACCTTGGGCATCACTTGGTGTGTCAACACCGTCTTGAGTATGATCTTGCCCTTGATCTTGTTCATGAGGTTGAGGGCCTTCACTTTGTTCTTCGGAAGCGTGTGGGCCTTGGGTTGGTGATGGCTCCACTTGAGTGGAGCATTGTCCTTCTCCTTCGGCCACAAGGGGTTCCTCAATGGGTAGGATGAAACCAACACCCATTCTTCTTATGGCTTGAGGAGGAATTTCATCACCTACATCACAAGTGCCACTTTGCTCCACTTGGGAGCCGTTATTCTCATCAAACTCCACGTTACACGTCTCCTCAATAAGTCTCGTGGATTTATTGAGGACACGGTAAGCATGAGAGTTTGTAGCATAACCAACAAATATGCCCTCATAAGCTCTAGCCTCAAATTTAGACAACCGAACACTTTTCTTGAGAATGAAACACTTACACCCGAATACCCGGAAGTACTTGAGGTTGGGCTTGTTACCGGTGAGTATCTCATATGGAGTCTTGTTCAAGCCCTTGCGAAGGTAGAGCCGATTGGATGCATGACACGCGGTGTTGATGGCTTCGGCCCAAAAGTTGTACGGAGACTTGAACTCCGCCATCATGGTCCTTGCCGCATCCATCAACGTCCGGTTCTTCCTCTCCGCAACACCGTTTTGTTGAGGGGTGTATGGTGCGTAATATTGATGCTTGATTCCTTCATCACTAAGAAATTCATCCAAGGTGTAGTTCTTGAACTCGGTGCCGTTGTCACTCCTTATTGTCAAGATCTTTGCATTGTGTTGACGTTGTGCTTCATTTGCAAAGTCAATGACGGTTTGTTGGGTCTCGCTCTTCCTCTTGAAGAAATACACCCATGTGTACCTTGAGTAGTCATCCACAATCACCAAGCAATACTTCCTACCTCCAAGACTATCGAAGGATGGGGGCCCAAAAAGATCCATATGAAGGAGCTCCAAGGGCCTCTTTGAATAAATGATAGTCGTGGGAGGGTGAGCCTTCTCATGTAGCTTTCCTTCGATACAGGCACTGCAAGCACGATCTTTAACAAAATTAACATTCGTTAGTCCACGAACATGGTCCCCCTTGAGGAGACTTTGCAAAGATCTCATATTGACATGGGCTAAACAGCAATGCCAAAGCCATCCCACATCAACTTTAGCCATTAGGCATGTCGCGGTCTTAGTGGGTCGCTCCGAAAAGTTGATCACATATAGACCGTTCTCGACATGCCCAACAAAAGCTACTTTAAGAGTCTTGCTCCACAAGAGGGCCACGGTATCGATATCAAAGAAAGTGGCAAAGCCCATGATTGCAAGTTGACGAACGGAAAGTAAATTGTATGCAAGGGACTCAACAAGCATGACCTTCTCGATCGTGAGATCATGAGAGATGACCACCTTGCCAAGTCCCAATACCTTAGAGGATGAGGCGTCACCCCACTCGACATTGGTGGGAATAGATGGAACTTTGTGCACGTCCACCACCAAGTCCTTGCTTCCGGTCATATGATTTGTAGCTCCGCTATCGAGCAACCATGATCCACCACCGGAAGCAAACACCTACAAGAGATCAATGCTTGGTTTTAGGTACCCATTTTGTAATGGGTCCTTTGATGTTAGTAACAAGGGTCTTAGGAACCCAAATAGACCATTCAATGTACTCATGAAGAGAACCAACAAATTTGGCATAAACATGCCCATCACTAGCACGACATAACACATAAGAAGGATTAAAATCGCCGGCTTTGTTGGGAGGGGTGACATTGCCCTTCTTGACATTGTTCTTCTTCTTCTCCTCGGGGGAACTCTCTCCCTCCTTCACAAAGGTTTGCATGAGGGGAGGAGGTCGTTTGGTCTTGTCATTCTTCTTCTTGTTCTTGGAGTCGGGCACGTACCCAACCCCTTCCTTGGCCACACCTCCCGTTTGGTTGATCAAGAGATCGTTGAGGTTCTTCTTGCCTTGTATGCAAGTCGCAAGACCTCTCTCAAGCTGCTCCTTCAACTTAGCATTTTCCTCAACAAGATGTATATGCTCACAACACGGGTTAGTAGCATTTGCATTATCAATTAAAATCATATGAGGAAAAGTTGCTTTCTCCTTAGTTAGCTTCACTTGGAGTTGATCATGAGACTCCTTGAGACTAGCGTGAATACCCTTCAAGGCCTTGTGGGCCTTGTCAAGTATATCAAACTCCTCTTTGAGTCTAGCAAGATCAACCCCGAGTTTGGCCTTCTCGGAATTTAGCACACGAGAAACAATGAGGGCATGATCATAATCTTTCTTTAACTTAGCATGATCAACGTTGTGTGACTCCTCAAGAGCCAAACGAAGACCACGCTTTTCCTCAAGAGCATTAGAAAGATCCGAAATCTCATCGGCATAGTCACGACTATGCCCTTCCATCTTAGAGATGGTGTCTTCGTGAGCCTCGATCATGTTATTGGCCTCACCAAGTTGTTCCAAGAGAGCAACAAAGTGCTTCTTGGATTTTCCCTTGAGTTTGCCCATAAAGGCCTCAAACTCGTTAGCCTCCACATTAGCTCCCTCAAGTTCATTAATTCTATCCACTGGGGAAGGATGATTAATGATGGTAGTTTTGATGTTGGAGGTTACCTTGTTGGTGGCTTTAGCCATGAGGCACTTGGCGGTGATGCTCTCGTTGGGTGAGTCAAAGAGAGACACCCGTGACGTTGTTGCAATGGCAACGGAGGCCATGGCAACCGACTCATCATCTTCATCATCGTCATCATCCTCATTGTACTCTTCTTGCACAACCAAAGCCTTGGGAGGAGTCTTCTTGGTGAAGTTGTTCTTGTTGGGGAATGACTTGGCCTTGTCCTTTCGAATGAGTTTGCCACCATTGTCTTCCCTCTTCTCATACGGGCATTCCGCAACGAAATGACTCACGTTGCCGCAATTGTAGCAAGTCCTTACACGTTGCTTGCCCCTTGTGCCACTCGAGTTGTTTTTGCTAAAGTTGGGCCTCGAGTTTTTCTTGCTCCAAAATTGCCTTGAAGCAAGTGCCATGTGTTCATGATATGCATACTTCGTATCTTCGGGGTTGCTCTCCTCTTCTTCCTCTTCTTCTTCTTCCACGGTGAGCTTGGCCTTCAATGCAAGGTTAGGCTTCTTTGCCCGTTGAGAACGGAGCACCGCATTATCGGCGGTCTTGTCCAAAATGTTCATGGCCACAAACTCATCCAACACTTCGCTTGAGGTCAAAGTGTGGAAGTCCGGTCTTTGACGAATGACGGAGGACATGGCCTTGTGGTAGGGCATCATTGCCTTGAGGAATTTGCGCTTGATCCAATTGTCATCCGTGTCCTTGCTCCCGTGATCTCGTAGTGAGACCGCGAGTTTGGTTACTCTCCGATAAAGCTCACGAGGTTCTTCATCTTCCTTCATTGCAAACTCATCGGCCTCATCTTGTACCACTTCATAGTTGGAGCATTGAATGCTTGTGCTTCCCTGGTAGAGAGACACGACACAATGCCATGCATCTTTGGCCAAGGCGAAGGGACGAAGATGAGGTAGGTCTTTGGGTGGAATTGCATCTTGAATGATGAAGAGAGCATTCTCATTGAATTGATTGTCCGTGGCTTCTCGAGGAGTGAAGTTGCTTGGATCATGTGGATAGAAACCTTCTTCAATGATTCTCCAAAGGTTAGTGTTCACATGATTTAAATGACGTTTAAAGCGGTAAACCCAAGAATCAAAATCCTCATTTTTCACAATCTTAGGGGGAGGACCGACATAATTCAAATGAGTGGAAGGAACCGGTCCACCATAAACAAGTGGTGGTTCCACATGGGCAAAGATGTCGGTGCCATTCTTGCCACTAGAAGAAGGAGCCTTTTCACTACTAGCTTCCCCCTTGTCGGGGATAGCATCCGACACCTTGTTGGCGGGATCACCCACTTTCAACGGTGCGGTGGATAGTTTAAGCCCCTCAAGAAATTTAGTAAACATGCTTTCAACTTCGGTCGTCATGGAGGTTTTCAATGTCTCCAAGGCCACATTGAACTCCTCACGAGAGACCGAAGTTCCCCCATCTCCCGTAGACGAGATCGAATTCACACCGGAGTGTTCCTCCACACCGTCTACGGTATCAACCATACTCTTTGGACGGTAAAGTCCTTAATAAAGAGACGAGGCTCTGATACCAATTGAAAGGATCGATATGGTTGACTAGAGGTGGGGTGAATAGGCAACTACCAATTTTTAGCTTTTCTTTACCAAATTAAACTTTGCATCAAATTAGGTTGTCTAGATGTGCAACTAGGTTAGCAACCTATATGATGCAATAACAACAAGCATACAAGCAAGCAAGGGTAGAAACACTAAAGAGTTTGCACAAGTAAAGGTAAGAGATAACCAAGAGTGGATCCGGTGAAGACGAGGATGTGTTACCGAAGTTCCTTCCTTTTGAGGGGAAGTACGTCTTCGTTGGAGCGGTGTGGAGGCACAATGCTCCCCAAGAAGCCACTAGGGCCACCGTATTCTCCTCACGCCCTCACACAATGCGAGATGCCGTGATTCCACTATTGGTGCCCTTGAAGGCGGCGACCGAACCTTTACAAACAAGGTTGGGGCAATCTCCACAACTTAATCAGAGGCTCCCAACAAGACCACGAAGCTTCACCACAATGGAATATGGCTCCAAGGTGACCTCAACCGTCTAGGGTGCTCAAACACCCAAGAGTAACAAGATCCGCTAGGGATGAGTGGGGGAATCGAAAATCCCTTGGTGGAAGTGTAGATCGGAGCCTTCTCAACCACTCCCGAGCAAATCAACAAATTTGATTGGCTAGAGAGATAGATCGGGCGAAAATGAAGCTTGGAGTATTTAATGGAGCTTGAGCAATAAATGGAGCTTGGGGGAGTAAGAGGTAGGTGAGAAGGAAGAAGGGGACTCCCTTTTATAGTGGGGACAACAATCCCGTTGCCCCCCACCAACCAGCCCCGCACAGGGCGGTACTACCGCCAGGACAACGGTACTGTCGCGCCAGCCAGCGGTACTGCCGCGCTGAGGAGACTAGTAGGGAACGGACCCAAATGCGGTGCTACCGCGGTGGTAGGGCGGTACTACCGCTCCTGGAACGGTACTACCGCCACTACAACCGTGACTAGTGCCGCAAAACCCGACACGAGAAAAAGACCTCTCGAATCTCGGCGGTAGGAACCAGACTGCCCAGCGGTACTACGGCAGTGGGGTCAAGGGTGGTAGTACCGCTGTGGAGCGGTACTGCCGCTTGTGACCCTTCGGCCGTAGTACCACAGGCAGTGCGGTACTATCGCTGGGGCACGTGCGAGAGGGAGAAGAAATCTCTCAAAGAAGCTGAGGACAAGGCGGAGGTGCCAGGCCCCCAGCGGTACTACTGCTGTGGAGCCACGGGCGGTACTACCGCTGCGGAGCGATACTGCCGCTTGTGGCTTCTCAGCGGTACTATCGTTGGGTGCGCGGTACTACCGCTTTGACCCAGACATGACAAGGAAGAGAGAGGAGAGATCTCTTCAATGGAAAGGAAATGCTCGGAGGGTGAGAAGCTGATGTGTACGTGATGATTCCACCCATGCAAAACCCCAGCGGACCCCCTATTGATAGTACGGTGCCCTCTACGCAACTAGTCCACCAAGAAAGAAACGAAAGAGCTACACCGTCTTGAAATACACTCCGAGGGGAAGAAGGCGTCTCGTGCCAGGGGAGAATCTGTGAATTATTCAAAGCACAAGATTAGTCCGCAAACATGTTGTCATCAATCACCAAAACTATCTTGAGAGAGATATGTCGTAACACCCCTTAATCTAGGACTCCCTCAGCATGCCGTATATCGCACACACCTTTGATCTGGCTGACAGTTTCTTTTGTATTGCCTAATCACAAACAGTTCATTCGAGTGAACCGTATGATGTACATCACACACACCTTCATCTGGCTGCCCGTTTCTTTTGTTCCTCCTCATCGCAAACGGTTAATTGAACTGAACCGTATGCCCTCAATCGCACACGCAACTAAAATCTGAACCGTGTTTGATGCATCCTCCATCGCAAACGTTTTACATCTTTTTTGACGGTTTTTTACACCACCGTTTGCGATTATGGCATCGCACACAGTTTCGTCGAAGGGTCTCTGATCGTAGTGTCGCGTTAGCAGCATCCTGCAGTAGTGATTCTATTTGGTCTGCTGGATACTAGTCTAACTACTGGCACTATATAAAATACTATGATTGCTCTCAAATGGATAGTAGGCCAGTAGGTGCAGAAAGCACTACCTTGAACTTATCCAATGTTTTTTTAATATCTTATTATGTTGTTCCTCAGTATTTTCAGGTATATTAGTAGAACAGACTGCCGTAACTGTAAGAGCACATTCACATGCTTATACGAGATCTCATTTCTACATCTTTCATCTTCTTCTTCGTCGCCGCCTTCACGTGTTGGGATTTGCGCTCTGTAGATCAGGCTTTGTAGGAGGCCACCATCCTCGGGTCCTTTGGCTTTGGCGGGAGGACGAACATCTTTATTTGCTCCTCCCACGTTGGCTCCATCGGGGCGGCAGGTGACATAACAATGGGGAAGGGGCGAGCTTTCACGTGAAACAATGACGAAAATGACCAAATGCGCGGGCTCTGCCTTGATTTTGGATGAGCGTGTGTCGGGCGCGTACGTGGCGAATCTCTAAACTCCTCTAAATTACCCGCCAGTTTGTTTTCGGTTTATGGGATTTTGCACGTCTAGAATGATCCGAACATCTTAGGTAAACACCATTTAGACGGCCGAAAATGTTGGGACTGTCCGGTCTGAACATTTAGTGGCGATTTGAATTTTTTGAGGGTTTAGTGGCGATTTGATGATCCGACGACTGCGGCCGGTGTTCACGTCGACCGCGGCCGTGTCAGACGCTACTCACGCCACGCCACACCAGGCCAGAGCCACAGGTAAAACAAGCGGAGCGAAGCGAGCCACCTCCAACCCCACAGCCACTGGAACCGAAAGGAGACGCACGCCCCACGCCGACTCCGCCGTTCGCTCACTCCCCGCCCCGCCGTTCCCGTCGCCACCCTTCGCCGACGCGGGCAAGAGAAGAAGCCGAAAGAGAGAAAGCGTCCCCCACCTCGCCCGGATCCCGCGAGCGGGCCCATGTCCCACTCGACACTGCTCGTCCGGCCGCCGGCGCCGGCGAATCCGTCCCTTCCGCTTCGCCGGTGCGCGCCCGTATCCGCAGCGGCGGCGACGCTCCGCACGTTTCCTGCCGCCTCCTCCGTGGCTCAGTGCTCTAGGTTTCTCTCCCCGTCCCCCTCCCCTTCTCACGTGGTTTCTGCTCTCGTCGACCGAGTGATTACTGCAAAATTGTGCGTGTAATGGATGCGTATTTCCGTCTTAGTTTGCATTGACCCGGTTTTCCCTTGATCACGCAGGCTGCGCACCAAGTGCAGGTTTGCTGCCCCCGGTGTCAGAGAAGATTACTCTTCTACGCCAATCGATGTGGTAGCAGACGTCAAAACAGAGAAGGCATGAAATTGAGTACCTTATGTCTGTTATCATTCGGAAGTGCTGTCAGGCATGACTCTGTTTCTCCAGTAAGATTGGTTTCCTGAAATAGTTCCAAATGCTTGCAGATTGTAGTGTTGGGAGGAAGTGGATTTGTTGGTTCTGCTATATGCAGAGCTGCGGTAGCCAAAGGCATTGAGGTTGTGAGCCTCAGCAGGTACATCTTTCCCCTTATCTGTTCTTTTTATTCTAGGAACACAGTACATATGCAGACAGTTCACAAACACGTACTTACATGCACGCACACCCTACCCATATGAGCATCTCTGGGAGACTAACGAAGTCATCACAGGGTCTCCCACTGAACGAACATCGTTAGAAGGACTGGAATAAATAAATTCAGGAAAGTGTGAGCACCCGAGCCAAGTCTAGGACTTGAACCCGGGTGGGCTGGTTCCACCACAAGGAATCTAACCATCTGAGCTATGCTCAATTCTCATCTTTTCTCTTATCGATTGTACAAACTTTATGTATGTACTAGCAATGTGCCAGTGTGTTGCAACGGATCCAAAGTAGAATAATACATGTTCACAAACTTGAAAGAAAAACACTAGTAAGGAATGAGGTGAGGGAGGGATGTGGTTGGTTTCAAGATAGTAAGGGGTTTTCTGCAAATTGGAGCAGAGAAGTGGGGCCTTGTTGCAAAAATGCCACAGCTTACCTCACAATTGTTAGATGCAGGTCTGATGGTTAGAAAGGGGACACCCTACCATATGAGCATCTCTGGGAGACTAAGGAAGTCATCACAGGGTCTCGCACTGAACGAACATCGTCAGAAGGACTGGAATAAATAAATTCAGGAAAGTGTGAGCACCCGAGCCAAGTCTAGGACTTGAACCCGGGTGGGCTGGTTCCACCACAAGGAATCTAACCATCTGAGCTATGCTCAATTCTCATCTTTTCTCTTATCGTTTGTACAAACTTTATGTATGTACTAGCAATGTGCCCGTGCGTTGCAACGGATCCAAAGTAGAATAATACATGTTCACAAACTTGAAAGAAAAACACTCTAGTAAGGAATGAGGTGAGGGAGGGATGTGGTTGGTTTCAAGATAGTAAGGGGTTTTCTGCAAATTGGAGCAGAGAAGTGGGGCCTTGTTGCAAAAATGCCACAACTTACCTCACAATCGTTAGATGCAGATCTGATGGTTAGAAATGACGGATGGCAGACACACCATCATCACCAATTGAGTCTTTTATAAGAGCAGAGATACCACTTCCTGCAAAATCCCTTGAGTGAGTTGTCCATGTAGTGCACGTTATCAATCCAGCAAGTTTCTTTTCCAGAGACCAAATTCAAGACACACATCCCATCTGAAGCCTCCCTGCCCAGCACCTTGATCCTTCTAACTTTGTGTCAGGTAGATTTTTTTTTTGAGTGAAGTACGACGGGTATCTTAATCAAATGATAGAATCAGGATA
This sequence comes from Triticum urartu, assembly GCF_003073215.2. Lineage (NCBI taxonomy): Eukaryota > Viridiplantae > Streptophyta > Magnoliopsida > Poales > Poaceae > Triticum > Triticum urartu. The sequence continues at coordinate 472,224,478 of NC_053023.1, forward strand.
CAACGGGGTGCAATGGCAGTCCAAGCACACACCGCCACTACAATAGGGGTAACAAAAGAAAACAAATAACAAGCCCAAGACTCTCCGAGCCAATCACTTAATGAGTAGCACCAACAGTACTGTCAAAGGCATCAATCTACTGAGACAGCACAGCGAACGTCAACGCGCCGAGAACACACGAACGTCGTTGGCCTTACCGCACTAAAAGGAACCGCCACTAAAGGACTGGAAGAACATGCCGTTGGCAACCCATATCGGTCGAAAGACGTCAACAATCCACACTGGACGCAAGCTAACCTTTGCAGGATTTGACACCTGAAGCAATAAGAAGCAAGGAGCAGCAACCACCTCCCCTTGCCACCACAAACTGCTGTTGAGGATCTCAAACTGGCCATTCATGCTCCGGTGAGACGTGTGAGTCATGAACCAACCAACGAGGGATCCGTGGCTCCAAGACGACGCCTCAAGGAATGGAACAATGTCGAAAGACGCTACCGTCGTCCGATCCAGAGAAACCGGATCTGAGGCTTTTATCCTGACAGTACTTAGGGTGGATAAGGTGTGGAGGCTTCACGATGACGCCTCCAAGAGAAATGACGCCCTAAGGCGTCGACGTCATTTGTGCGAACAAAAGCCGGCACAGGGCTTTTGCCGTAGCATCACAACTCAGCATCCCCACTGAACCACGCCGTCCACGGACACTGACAAGTGCCAATCATCACTGGAAGCTCTTGAACTTGCCAGCCTCCAGCCTCCCTTGGTGTCTGTGTGCACACCAAGCCCATCTCAAGGCCACCAGATGCCTCCACTGTGCTAGATTGGGAGCTGCCTTTCAGATCCATGCCGTTAGACTATGATGACCACCGACCAGAGGCCGCCGGTGAAGGAGCCGACTCCTGCCGCCAAAGCCATCCTCCTCCAAGTCACCTGCCCCTCATCGCCTCTGGAAAGATTTGAGGACCGAACACCGCCACCAACTAGCCATCCGAAAATGCTGCAAACACCACCGCACCACTAGAGAGAACTCCCATCACCTTCGACTGCAGGCCCGCCACCGGCGCAGCAGAAGGTGCTGGCAGCGCCGGCGATGAGGGGCAGGTGGAGAGGCCTGAACGCGGCGGCAGCGAGAGCCTCCCACGATATGGGAGTCGGTGGAGCCTCTTCGTGTCAGGTAGATAATCAAGGGAATACATATGTAAAATTACTGATGGGATGATATGCGAGTTGCGGGAGCCTTTTTTGTGTTAGGCAGATAATTAAGGAAGCATATATGGGCTGATTGCAGTGATTGAAGCATAAGGGGATTGAAGCTTTTTAAGATAGTTGGGATCTACTCCCTCCGTTTCTAAATATTTGTCTTTTTAGAGATTTCAAATGGACGGCACATACGGATGTATATAGACATATTTTAGAGTGTAGATTCAATCATTTTGCTCCGTATGTAGTCACTCGTTGAAATCTCTAGAAAGACAAATATTTAGGAACGGAGGGAGTATCATCTATGGTGAAAATAATTATTATTCAGGCATTATTTCTGAAAGCCTAATCTGCATCCTGTCACCGTTTAGACATTCTATGCTAATGACAGGTCAGGAAGACCATCTTACTCTGATCCTTGGGCTGATGAAGTTACTTGGCTAGCAGGTAGGTTGAGTTGTGACATTAAGCTGTTACCTTCATGGTAAATAGATTTGGTTTGATCATGTTATCTATTTTGTTGGGTGAATGGATAGCAGGTTATCTGAGTTGTAACATAGGCTGTTACCTTCGTTGTAAATAGATTTAGCTTGATCATATAATCTATTTTTCTTGTGTGAACTGCTCCCTATATTAGTTATGTTCTCTAATCCCGAACGTCATAGAGTTAACCCTTTATTTAAACCGGAGCTATGGTTTGCTGCCAGGATGGTTTTACCCGCATATTATTTTTCATGAAATACACACCTGAGAATTCAAATTACGTCCAATAGATTTAATAAGATTTTGTTCTGGACTAATAGTGGTACAGTAAGTACACTTTATAGATTATCGTTGGTGCTAAACAAGCAAACATTACATGTATGCATTCTGTCGTGCTCCACTTTGGTAAGTTAGTATTACTAGATGATGGATCCTTTTAAACTAATTTCCCGTCATTTTGTTTTTGAGTTCTTATATATGCATATACTATTTAATATTTATTGCAAAATAGTTCTAAAAACATATGTACTTAAGACCACTTTTTATTTTGTCCTTACTCACCTGGCTAATTGCGAATGTGTTTTCTTGAGAAGTACTGTATTGCTTTAACATTACGCCTTGTATGAACCTTGGTGTTTCCCCTTTACCACTTTTTCCCTGTAATGTAGCTACATGCTTGTACTGGATTTCCAAGAGTTTCTGGTATGGTTTTTTGGCCCTCTCATATTCAGTTAAGTATCTTACTGTTATGCAGGAGATGTTTTCTATGCAAGATGGGAGGACGTGCTAGTAGGGGCTACTGCTGTTGTGTCTACCCTTGGAGGATTTGGTAATGAAGAACAGATGAAAAGGATAAATGGTGAAGCAAATACCATAGCAGTAGACGCCGCGAAAGAATTTGGTGAGTACTTTGTGATGATTAATGACAGCGATAAGATTATCTGTATGCATTTTCGGAAATTTTGTTGGTGTGGCAGTAGTTAATGTGTTTCCATGACTGAACTAAATTTCAAATTGAAAGATAATAGTTTGATACAATGGGGGTTTATGCATTTGGCACCAATAGGATCTTGACTTATGACATCATGCCAAATGGTCCCTTATAAGTCCACAATTGACAACTCTATGGAATAGTTTAGTTGCAGAATCAATTACTCTGTGACCACTTGAATTATAGGAATATATAAGAAAACCTGTACCAGACCTGTTTGTTCATTTTAATACCATAACTCCTACATGTACTTTTAAACACTGAACTCTGTAATAGTTTTTAATTAGTGAAAACTAAACAGTGCTCTTTTAATCATTACAACTTAAACTATAGGGAAAAGAAAACTTTATCATTAAGGGTGCATTTTGCTGGAATATCAAATTTTAAGTTATATTGTGTTAGGGAGCTTGCTATCCTGGTTAAACCTTTGCAACTAAAGATTGAAAACTTCAAACGGCTGAGACTTCTTGCTGTATAGTCGAAAACTTCGCAATTAAGTTATATTGTGTTGCCTAGCAGTTAGCTTACTCTTCCTTTTATTGTCTGAAAAATATCAAAGAACATAACATAAACAGTTTGCTATGTTCTTCTGCAGGGATCCCGAAATTTATTTTGATCTCTGTTCATGATTACAACCTTCCATCCTTTCTCCTTACCTCGGGCTATTTCACTGGTAAGAGAAAGGCTGAATCTGAAGTCCTCTCCAAATACCCATCCTCAGGTTAGACCTCTGCTACTTTATCTTGTTCATATGTGTTTATCAGAGTATATCCAATCTAACATTTATCTTTCAGGTGTTGTATTGAGGCCTGGGTTTATTTACGGTAAAAGGAAAGTAGATGGCTACGAGATACCGCTCGACATCGTAGGGCAACCACTAGAGAAGCTACTTTCCTCTGTCGAAAATTTCACCAAACCATTGAGTGCATTGCCTGGTTCGGACCTGGTCCTCGCACCCCCTGTGAACGTGGACGATGTCGCCTACGCCGTGATCAACGCCGTCATAGACGACAGCTTCTTCGGAGTGTTCACAATCGAGCAAATCAAGGAGGCGGCAGCCAGTGCCAGAGTGTAGAGATCTCAATATCTGGAAGTACCTTGCGAGGGATGCTCATGTTGTTGCAAATCTTCCATAATAGGGGATAGCTCAAGGCCAAACTCAGTACTGCAATGCTGTGCTTAGAGAGTTTAAATGCACTAACACAATCCATTCCAAAAGCTGTAGTTGTTCATAGCAGGCAACACTCTTTACTAGGGCTGATCTTGTAACGACCCATACATACATAGCTGAAATACGAGCACAAAAATGGGTTGCAACAAGCTTCACCATCAGAAGAACCCAGGTTTATTCTTTAACCTCACACATAACCTCGGTTGCCTAGTACGGCTTCAGGCAATCGAAGAGGTGACGGCGGTGATCCGATGAGACGGCTCCCTCCGACGAGCCTGATGCGGGAGACCCGACGGTGGACGAGGGTGAGACGCCGGTTGGTGTCAGGCACTTCCTCGGCGCTCCCGCTCCCGGGCTGTCCTGCCCGTGCGCCGGCGGCGGCCTGCATGCGCCTGGACTGCCCAGCTGCAGCACCTGCAACTGCGTCTTCTTCCTCTGCTCCCTCCTCACCATGTTGCGCTTGTTCACGTAGTCCTCGTGGATGAACACGTCCATGGACGCTCTCTACCTCTCTCCGATACTGGACTACTCCTACCTCCAAAGTCCTAACATGGCTGGATCACCAACACGAGCACAAACGCAGAGGAAGGGGGCAATTATACTACGACTGGTCTCAAGCCAAGCACGTCGCTCTCGCCATTTTAACATTTTTTACGAGGCACAGCACGCAAGCTGCCATTGGTCTATGCCAAGTGTGAAGTCCACAACGCTACAAAAAGAAATGCTTGCCGAAAGACGATGGCAACAAAAAAAATGCCCTAGTAACTACACTCCGAAGCTGGGCGAGCAATAATCATGCAGCGCTTTCTCTCTTTCACTCTCGTGTATTGTGACGATACCAATTCTTGTCTCTTCTTGTGAAAGCAATAATCGGGGCTCGTCAGAATTGATGTGTCAAATGGCAAAAAAAAAAAAGCTCTAGAATCCGTGGTGTGCATTGGCAGAGCAGCAGGGACAACGGTGCCTTCCAGGTTGGGGGGCTCTTGGGGCAATGCAGCGACAGGGAAGTTGATAGAAACCACAAAAAATACTGGAGATGTGGAAAGATTGGTAGCTTGTGTGATGTGACCAGGATTCACCACCCCTTCCCTACCACATAACACCTTGTGGTCGCTAACCAAATGTATCCCGCAAACTCAGCAGGACCCAACACACTGGACTGGTCTTTTTCATAGATCCTCTCCCGGTTTCCATTTTATCTTCAGATCAGTAAAGCTTCACCACAGATAGTGCTAGGTCATGAGAGCTGAAAGGCATCACATCCCGCTCTAAAGTGCTCATGCAATCACAATGCCGAATAAGAGCGGTGAAATTTTTCGTTACCGCGTGCAGAATTAAGCGGAGCAAGTCTCGGTGCACCTTTTGATTTAACGAAAGATATCTGCTCGCACCCAAAATTTCCAAAGGATATACACACATTATTATGCTTATTATTGACTATCACACCAGAACCCTGAAAAAGATTCATGTCCTAACACCCACAAAATTTTATGCGGCTCACAGCCTCTTCTTGAGATCGGCAGTCTTTCATATCGAAGTTGATGCGCTCACCGTCCTTCGTGCGTTCCCAAGGATGATAACAATGACAGTCACGTCGTCATGGTACTTTCTCCTGCTCCCAACAGGTATCCTCATAAGCTGTTCAGCTGTTAAAGCTGACAAGGCATAGGAAGAAATTAGTGAAGAGTTGGTGTTAGTTTTACTTGCTTACAGCTATGGTTCCCCAAAAGGGTTGCCAAGATGGTACTCTAGTTACAAAAATCAAAACAATTAATCAACGTAAATGTACTCTCACACATACTGCCTCTTCATTCTCATCTGATGTTATTGTTATGATATATGCATGTCTAAAGTCTAAGCCATAAAAAAAAAGGAGGGACTTATAATTTTTCTACAAGCCTATAAATAGCTATCTGACATCAATGACATACTTTTAAGTTAAAACATGTTTGGTTGTTACTTGGTATCACAGAGCTTTTACTCACTTGGCAGGAGTTAAGGGGGTACTTGCCTTCCTATTATAACATGAGAAAGGTGTTTCTACAATTGGTTTGTTCATTACCAATCACAAAGGGTCTTCTATAGACTCTTAATGCTAATTATTTGTGTATCAAAAAAATAAATTTGATATATTTAGGGGATACCTGCTTCTTTGGCAGCTTTATGTACAACTTGCTCGATGAGATATTTTGCAGGATCGCCAGTTGGATTATCATGCATAAATTGATAAACCAACTGAACAACTTCATCGTTACTGAAGAAATCAAATAAGCCATCACTGCCAAGCACAACAAACAGATCGTCTTCCATAACCTTGTGACTCAGTGTGTGTGGATTTGTATATACGTAAGGCGGGCTGCACAAATTACGAACTCGGAGAATTCCCATGAGTGCATCATTGAACTTTTTCTGCAAAATTGGGATTAAAGTATGGGCATTAGTTAAGTCATAAGAATGTCATGAATTTTCATCACATGCTAAAGTATAATATGGTACCTGTTTAAGGTAGCCAACTCCAAAAGCACGAGTAACCTTCAGCTTCCCTTTTACTTTGTTACCCATCACAACTTTAGAGTCATTAGGATGGTCAGCTAATAGTTTTTGGTATTCCAATGGATTTTCAAGTGAGTGGATCTCTGTCAATTGAGTAGCTTTCACTGTATCCATTTCTGAATATGGCATGGAAGCAAGCACAGCTCTACTATCCCCAAGATTTAGAATGCACAAATCTGTTCCCTGAAGAAGCACAACCAGGACACAAGATCCAACTGAAACTAAATCTGGTCTATCATCCATATCCTGTTCAACCATGCATAAGAAATCATTCTCAGCTTGCTCAACAGCAGAAGTGAGGCAATTCAGCACACCAGCTCGAAAACTTTCAGAAAGTTTTACATCTTCATTCTCTGCAATTTCCATGGCTAATGTTAACTCACTTTTAACACCATTAGGGGAGTCCCCTGATGAGCTACATAGGCCATCTTGTTGCTTGATACGGCACTCTAACAAGTATAGGTAATATACTATGTTATCATATAGAGTTACTGCCAGAAAATCAGCTGCATCTCGTCCATTAAATCCATCATAAATTCCACAAATCAACCATCCATTTTTCTCAGAGCACACAGCTTGGACTCTATCCTCTCCAGCAGCTCCACCAGCCATCTTTACCTCGGTACCAGTCAGAAAATTGGATGATACAGTTGTTGGAGCGCTGGACCTCCAAAGATTTTTACTGATTTCAAATATGGAGCTCTCAGTTGATGCAGGGCTGCCTTGTGAGGTGGATAGCAAGTCTAACCTTGACATAGATGGAGAAGAGACGATTTTTCTGAAAGAATTTGGAGAATCTAGTTCTGGTAAAATCTCTTCCCCAATAAGACCCTTGCATATATTTGTATTGGCCAATGTGAAATTTGCACTAATTGCGGCACCAGATAAACAAGTAAATGAGCCATTTCGTGACTTCGTCATGGCATTAGTTTCAAACCTCATCTGGGGAGAGGTGTCATGCTCATCATTTTCAAGAGGGAAACTCTGATAAGAATTGCAATGATATCCAAAGCTTACGCTGAGATTACTACAACTCCTGACAAGTGTGTCTTCGTCCTCAGAGCTGATGCTGTGATCAGTGTTGCCCTCATAAAACAGGTCATCCACCATCTTCTCTACGGAAGTGTTGCACCAATAAAGGTATAATATTGCTGACAAACTTGGCTTTTGAGGTTCTGATGCTTACTCAAATGCCATGCTGAATATAGTTGCTTTTATACTTGAAAGGAAATGCAAACCAGACCTGCAATATTAAGCCAAACCATTAGCTAAATACAACGGAAAAGAATTGTAGTAGTTAGCATAAACATGATAAACAGCCGTAAAAATATATTTAAACGAAATTAAAACTTGTTTCGGCCATACTGAAAGATTTTATTTTATTTTAGTACATACCATCCTGCTATCCAACACCATACATATATTTTTATTATGATGAGGGAAGGGATGTAATTGATGATGGTAATATCTTGATTTTTGTAGTTGATAAGTACTTTGGTCTCCTATACCTCTATAGGTAATTTTTTCTGATCATACTTCCATCAAAATTTAATTAGGGAAAGAACATTATCCCTCAACATGCATGCTGTGAATCAACGAGAAAGCACCAGTATGACATCTGCACCATGTATTACCTACTAGCCTTGTGCATTCTCATGAATATTTATCATGACTACAAACAAAACAACCACTATGTGAGTTGAGTTGTACGAGCTGTGCCTACTTACCAAAAGTATGGTGTGATTTAATATTGGCCTTTAATGTTTGGAGAGTGTTTCCTTTTTAAGCTACCACAGACGATAGGACACACATGTCGAAAAATTCTTGTCAACTGAAAATACGACATCTCATACGTCACAAGATTTAGCAAGACATGCCGTTACGTTATTATTTGTTTATTTTCGCTATAATAAAATGGATAAAGAACATCATCGGGACTCTGCAGAGGAACAATAGCCTGAAGCTCAAACAAAAGGCGAATGGGAAGAGAAGAATAACCTGAAGTGAGAAGGGATTATTTCTATTTAAGCAGCGATCCCGCATGCGACACGGCAGGACGGGTTTATGAACTTCGCCGCAGCGGCTATGACCGGTGTTTCCGCAAGAGCTAACCTTCTTGGACTTCACCTATTTACCACAACAACAGCAGCAGACTGCTCCATGAGAAGAAGGAACAACAAGGAAACGAGCCAGAAAAGAAAGAGAGTGCGGGCGCATGATACGCACAGATGCATCCATCTAAGTTCAGAGAGATGGGAACCGGGCCAGGTGATGCAGCCCCTCCTTCCCCTTCATCCCTGAACCCAATCCAATCTGCGATTTAAAAACCCAAATTGGCTCCTAGGTAAAAATCCCGTTCCTGAGGGCCCTATCACACACACACGACATGAATCAAGAACCAGTAAACGCACGGAAATTAAGAAAACAGACGAGCTTGCATGTACAGCCGTATACAGAACGCGGGACAGAGAGGAGGGGGAGATGATGATTTTGAGGATTCATTCACCTTCCTGGCGAGCCGCGGTCGAGGGCGAGCAGAGCTGGGGCGGAGGAGTGGCGAGCGGGAGGAGTAGGGAGCTAGGACGAGACGGGTGTGGTGTGGAGGATGGGGGGAATTGTTGGGAGGAAGGTGTGGGCCGAGGAGAATATAATGGTGGTGGTGGGCGAGAGAGGAGGAGGACTGGAGGAGGGAGGGAGACGGAAGCAACGAGCTCAGTGGTTTTTTTTCATTTTGTTTTTTCGGATCTGACTGTTTCTGGAGAATTGGATATGCCAAATCTAACCGCGTCCTTGCCCGCCTCCTCGCGTCACAATCTCGCATTTCGTTTATTTTCTCCTTTTCCCTTTCGAAGTCGTTCGCCTTTTATTTCGCTTTGGCTTTTGCCTTTTTGCGATTTTTGTTGGCTAATCCTAGTCCTTTGAAATTTTCTTGTATGAATGACATCTGTTTTTCGTGGCCACGGTGTTGGGGAAAGGGGGCCTCAGAAAAAATACTAAGATGGCAGCAAGGGAAAATTGTTTCGATTTCGCGCAAGAATCAGTAGTGAAGCTCTCCAATAGCAATTATTTAGAGTAAAAGTGAACACGCTTGGGAACTATTCACAATTTGAGTTCCAATACTGTTTTCTATTTATTTTTCGCTGAGAAACACCGGGTATAAAATTTAGACATATGTTTTTTTTTGCGGGGTCAAAATTTAGACATATACATATACACAAATATCGGTTGAGGTTAGTATCTTTTTATTCAAGCTATTCAAGTCCAGATTGCATTCTACTCCCTTTGTTCATAAATATAAGATGTTTTAAATGTTTAAATATGGATTACATATGTTGAAACGAGTAAACAAACACACTAAAACATGTTTGTATATATTTGATTAAAAAGTTAGAACATTTTATATTTACTAGTAAATGCGTACGCGCAATGCACGTTAGGTATTAGGTAATATATTAATTGCACGTAAATATTAGGTAGGATATTATTTGAGTATTAATTATGTGATTAGCATTGACATTAATATTTGGTATGATATTAACTGCACACTAAACGTGTTGAGCGCTCATCATTGAAGCAGTCTGAGTCGTTGGATTGACCTGATTTGATGGCCGGGATTTGTTGGATCTACCTCTTTAGATCTTTTTATTTTGGTATAGATAAACGGACGGAGTACCACGTTAAAATAGAGGTTTAATGTGTTGATTTATGAAGATTTAAATAGATCGATTTCATATCAAGATTTTTTTTAAAGTGATATATTTAGCCATTTGATATACTAGCAGTAGCTGTCTTCAAGGCTCATTTTACCAAGATGTAGTTTTATAACGATATTGTACAACAGCAATGATTTATAAAATACTTTGAAGTGCATTTTCTTCAATCTATGGCCTAAATTTATATTTCACACAACTATGAACTAGGCAAAAATTTCTATGTTTTTAATGTTTGTGGATGCAGGCGCGGGAACCTTCACGAACTAAGAAAAAACTACGAAAATTCATATGAAAACTTTTCATCGATGCATGAGACCTATCAAAAATAGGACTACAGGCGCATTGTGGCACCTCGATTCAGAGCAACCGGTTTACCTTGGATTGCCAGCCCAGAAAACTGGCAACAGACAACAACTTGGTACAGAAAACAACCGCTTTATTGATCTTTTGTGGATACATAAGTTCAGATATTACACAACAGTTGAGGCCAAGCGGCACACACGATGCGGCTGCACTTATGTACATATATAAAAGACATCTCTCGGGCCTCGACGATAAGGAAAACTCCTACTCGAGAGCGAAACGATGAAGTAGTGGGACTCCACTCCACAAGGACACTCCTGGGACACGGCCTAGATCACGACGAACCGAACGACATCAACTCTTGGTACGGCTTCTCCTGCATCTGGCATGACACGCCAGGTGAATACTTTGAATGTACTTGTAAGCTCACATCAAACAAAGCAAATACGACAAACAATAACAGAGCATTTAACAAGTATAATGCATGAGCATGAACATGATACTATCTATCATGAAGTGTACGTGGATCATGATCACGGTCCCTTGGACCAACTTACCATCTCTGGTTACCTCGTAACCGCCATCAACATCTTACCATCGTGATCATCACTCGATCACATCAAAACCAACCATAGTGATCTCCACACGACCACATAAAGATCAACCAACTTCTGCATGTGCCATCTTGGTGTTGTTAGGTGTGCCAGTTAATTATTACTATTGACCCACAATGTGACCTACTACAAACTGTGTCCATATGCGAGGAGGTGGCTATGGATAGATTATACACTGCAGAGGTTAGTACATTGTACCCACACCGCGGAACTCATGGCCTCGTGCTCTCATTTGAGGACCAGCGACATTCCGACAAAACCAATCTATTGCATGACACAATCCCAGCCACTCCGACAAACTCCCCTTTGGCTATGTCATGGGTGGCCCCGAATGCCAACTGCTGACATCTTCCACCTTTGTGGCCGACCACCATCGTGGCAAAACAAAAGTAAACGGTCCCAAACGGGACAATGGTACCAAACAACTCGGACACACAAGGTTATGCCTGCCAACCGGGCCAGGGTAGCGCAAGAGCATAACATTCCCTAGTTGGAGGCACCGGTGAGAGGCGTGACAATAGACTGAAGTAGGGCCTCCCCATCCAGGCGAGTGTGGTTGCACTAGTGAGCTCGATTCGGTGGCATTGATGCGGCTTGAACTACGTCCGTATTTTTCCAAAGAGGAAGGGATGATGCAGCACAACTACGGTAGGTATTTCCCTCAGTGTGAGACCAAGGTTATCGGACCAGTAGGAGAACCACACAACACTTTGTAAATGGTACATGCACACAAAGAACAAATACTTGCAACCCGACGTGAAAGAGGGGTTGTCAATCCCTCCTAGGTGAAAAGATAGATAAAATTGTAGTAGATTGGATAAATAGATCTCGCGGGAACGTGAGATAAAATAAATAACAAAAAAAATTACAGCAAGGTATTTTTGGGTTTTTGGATTAATAGATCTGAAAATAAAAGCGGATAAAAATAGATCTCGAAGGCAAATATGATAAAGAAGTGACCCGGGGCCGTAGATTTCACTAGTGGCTTCTCTCGAGAAAAATAACATACGGTGGGTAAACAAATTACTATTGGGAAATTGATAGAACTTCAAATAATTATGATGATATCCAGGCAATGATCATTATATAGGCATCACGTCCAAGATTAGTAGACCGACTCCTGCGTGCATCTACTACTATTACTCCACACATCGACCGCTATCCAGCATGCATCTGTTAGGAATCATTGCATGGAAAACAAAAAAAATTCTACGCACATGCAATGATCTATCCATGGAGATGCATAGCTACGAGAGGGGAGAGTGTGTCTGCGTACCCTCATAGACCATAAGCGGAAGCATTTCACAATGTGGTTGATGTACTCGAACTTTTTTTGCGATCCAACCGATCTAGTAGCGAACGTACGACACCTCCGCATTCAGCACACGTTCAACTCGGTGACGTCCTCTACTTTCTTGATCGTAGTAGATGAATTCTGTTAGCATGACGGTGTGGTGACGGTGATGGTGAAGTGATCTCCGCAGGGCTTCGCCTAAGCACTATGAAAATATGACCGGGGGTGTAAACGGTAGAGGGGGGCACCGCACACGGCTAACAATTAATCTGGTGTGTGCTAGGCGCCCCCTCCCACATATAGATAGATGGGAGGGGGAGGGGAGAGGCCAGGGCGCGCCCTAGGGCTGGCCGCCGGCCCCCTAGGGGCCCTGCTTTGCCCTACGCCCCCTGCCATGTTTCCCCAAGGGGGAAGGAAATAGGGGGGAGGGAAAGAAGTGGGAATCCTAATCCACACTTTCCTTTCGCTTCTCCCCTTCCCTTCTCCTCCTTAGGCCGGCCCATATGGGGGGTGCACCAGCCCCTTGTGGCTGGTGCATTTCCTCTCTTGCCCATAAGGCCCATATCTTTTGTCGGGGGTGCCCGGAACCCCTTCCGATGACCCGATAAGTACCCGGTACCCCCGAAACACTTCTGGTGTTCGAATACCATTGTCCTATATATATATATCAATATTTACCTCTCGACCATTTCGAGACTCTTCGTCATGTCCGTGATCTCATCCGGGACTCCAAACAACATTCGGTCACCAAATCACATAACTCATATAATACTATATCGTCATCGAACGTTAAGCGTGCGGACCCTACGGGTTCGAGAACTATGTAGACATGACTGAGACACCTCTCCGGTCAATAACCAATAGCGGAACCTGGATGCCCATATTGTTTCCTACATATTCTACGAAGAGCTTTATCGGTCGAACCGTTATGACAACATACGTAATTCCCTTTGTCCATCGGTATGTTACTTGCCCAAGATTTGATCGTCGGTATCTTTATACCTAGTTCAATCTCATTACCGGCACGTCTCTTTACTTTTTCCGTAATACATCACCTCGTGACTAACTCCGTAGTCGTTTGCTTGCAAGCTTATGATGTGTATTACCGAGAGGGCCCAGAGATACCTCTCCGATACTCGGAGTGACAAATCCTAATCTCGATCTATGCCAACTCAACAAACACCTTCGGAGATACCTGTAGAGCATCTTTATAATCACCCAGTTACGTTGTGACGTTTGATAGCACATAATCTCATAGTCGAAGGAATATGTATTTGACATGAAGAAAGCAATAGCAATAAAACTGAACGATCATTATGCTAAGCTAACGGATGGGTCTTGTCCATCACATCATTCTCCTAATTATGTGATTCCGTTATCAAATGACAACTCATGTCTATGGTTAGGAAACCTTAACCATCTTTGATCAACGAGCTAATCTAGTAGAGGCTCACTACGGACACGGTGTTTGTTTATGTATCCACACATGTATTTGAGTTTCCCGTCAATAAAATTCTAGCATGAATAATAAACCTTTATCATGATTTAGGAAATATAATAATAACCATTTTATTATTGCCTCTAGGGCATATTTCCATCAGCATCTAGTGTATTAAGTTCATGGAGAAACGGAGTAATGCCGTAGGAATGATGACATGATGTAGACAGGATCTATTCATGTAGGAATAGACCCCATCTTGTTATCCTTAATAACAACGATACATATGTGTCATTTCCCCTTCTATCACTGGGATTGAGCACCGTAAGATCGAACCCATCACAAAGCACCTCTTTCCATGGCAAGAAAAAATGATCTAGTTGGCCTAACTAAACCAAAGATTCGAAGAAGAAATACGAGGCTATAAGGAATCATGCATATAAGAGAGCAAAACTCAAATAATTTTCATGGATAAAATAGACCTGATCATAAACTCGTAGTTCATCGGATCCCAACAAACACACCGTAAAAAGAGTTGCATGAAGTAGATCTCCAAGAGATCATTGTATTGAGAAGCAAAAGAGAGAGAGAGAGAGAGAGAGAGAGAGAGAGAGGAAGCCATCTAGCTACTAACTACAGACCAATAGGTCTACAATGAACTACTCACGCATCATCGGAGAGGCACCAATGAGGATGATGAACCCCTCCGTGATGTTGTCTAGATTGGATCTATGATTTCTGGAACTTGCAGCGGCTGGAATTGTGTTTCGTCCATTCCCCCTAGGGTTTTTGGATTTTTAGGGTATTTATAGAGCAAAGAGGCGGTGCGGGAGGCGGCCGAGGTGGGCACAACCCGCCAGGGCATGCCTGGGCCCAGGCGCGCCCAGGTGGGTTGTGCTCCCCTCGGAGCCCCCTCTGGTACTTCCTTGGCCCATCATGTGTCTTCTGGTCCAGAAAAAATCTCCAAAAAATTTCTCTGCGTTTGGACTCTATTTGGTATTCATTTTCTGCGAAGTGAAAAACAAGCAAAAAACAGTAACTGGCAATGGGCACTATGTCAATAGGTTAGTCTCAAAAAATGATATAAAGTTGCTATAAAATGATTGTAAAACATTCAAGAATGATAATATAACAACATGGAACAATCAAAAATTATAGATACGTTGGAGATGTATCATGCACCATGACTCGATCAACAGTTGTTTAAGTTGGATTAACATCAGATTTAACTTGAATAAAAATGATTCAAGTCATAGTATGCGATGCGGTTCACGGGGTCATGATAATATGAATATAGGTGATGAATGCATCATATTCAATATGAGCATATGACATGATCTCTACTGCACACATTAACAAGATGACATATCCTCTACTGCATAACAATAATATATCATGGAACAACTATAATGCAACAAGTTTCATATGGTAAATCATTTTAATAATGAAGCATATAATGAATTTAATTCAAATAAAACCATTGCCATTGCAATGCCAGCCTTTCATATGAATGATGTGGCTTGCCTTAGTTCAGAGGAGTGTCACAATACTCCTGGTCTCCTCCAACACACTTAGGACCTTCTGAAAATAATTTAAATGCAAAAAACAAAATGTCACATAAAGCATTTTATTGCACCAGAAATTCTACATGGCAAGGAAAATTCTCAAACTTTGCAAACATAAACTTTAGCTCAATACAAAACTAATGCAAGAAGTTTCAACTCATTTGGACTTATAGGATATGATTTATAGCTAGTCAAGGTTCTGGTCAAATTTGCATTTAAATTGAATTAAACAAAAATTCCAGAGAGGGCCACATCGAAGGCGTATTTTGCAAATTTTCCTCCACTAGAAAATAGTTCAGGAGGGGGAAGAGAGACTGACATGGGGGGTCCCGTTGTCATGGTTAGAGAGAGAGAGAGAGAGAGGGGAACAGAGCCCAGCGGCTCTGTCGTCAGTGGTTCTCCGGCGAGGAGGCCACGGTGGCCGCCGACGAGGGTTTTGATGGGTCCAACACATCGTGGGGATCACGTATGTATCGAGAGCATCGGCGGAGGTGGATGGACAGCGATGTGGGCTTCTTCTCCAGAGATGGCGGGCGGTGGAGCTCGTTGGAGATGACGTTTCCGGCGACAACCCAACCAACTGCACCAGCGTGCTCAAGAGACCACGATGAACTCGACTGTGGCAGTGGCGAAGACGGGGGTGACCGGAGCGAGTGGACGACCATGGGGGGACCTGCGGCCAACTCTGGCGAGGATCGGTGGCAGGAGGCCCTCCCGGCCTTGCCACACTTGCTAGGGATCAATTTGTGGCCAGTGAAGGTGACGGCGATGGGTAGAACAACTTGGGAAGGGGTCCTTATATAGATGGAGGGGTGCCTGAGCTCTGTGCTTCGCCGGAGATAGGCTGTTAGCCAAATACGAAGGAGAGAAGCTCGAGCTCAGCTTGGAGAGTAAGTAGACGAGCGCGGAGAAGCTACGCATGCACGCGAGCATAGTATCGCACACTAAGTGGGGCAGGTTGTGACGCCCCAAGACCGAAGCTTTAGATGCCTTCCATGGTTTCCGAGATTCATCGTGTGTTTTGTTTGGTTCGTTGCATTCATCTTTGCATCATGTCATCATGCAACCCTTTTTTATAACTCTTTTAAATAAATTGTTATCTTCGTTCCATTTAAATTGAGGGAAGGTGACTTCTCTTTATAACATATCCTCCCAATATTAGGGAGCTATATTAAAATATTCCATTCATGTGGAATTACTTTGACACACTTGCAAAATAATTTCCCATGCCTTTGTTATCTCACTTCTTGACCTCAAACTTTGTCCAATAAATTCTTTCATCATTTTCCCAAGCTCCACCTAAATTCTCAACATTTATGGACCTACCAAACACCCACTTCTTTCACTCACTCATTTGAACTAAATTCAAATGAGTTTGGATCTAGGTTGCCCAACACCCTTCCAACCATTTTCGTTAAATCATTCATATTTTCCCAATCTCAGGAAAATATCTCACTAGTCCATACTCCTTCTCTACCTCTTCTTTTTCTCTCTTTTCTTTCTTTCTTTTTCTGTAAATGGAAAAGAGAGAAGCCCATTTTGGCCCAATGATCAGGCGAGCCCATAGAACCTCCTAAAGCCCAACCGGCCTAAGGCCCAGCAACCCCTCCTAACCCTAGCTGCTCGATCCCCTCATCCGTCTCTCCTCGATCGCTCGCTCCCTCGTCCTCCCGCCGCCACCACACACGCATGCACACCACCCACAGCGGCGCTGCTTCCCTGGAGGCTGCGCCCCAGTGAACTCCTCCTTTCCTCCACCTCACGCTGCCAGAGAAGCCCCTCTCCTCGCCCTTCCCCGCTCGTCCTCCAGGCGGCCAACTCCGGCGGCCCTCATCGCCCGTTCCTTCCTCCTCTCGCTCGCCTACACCACCAGATCAGGCCGCCTACGCCGCCCTTGCCCGGTCCCGGCCGGACCCCGCCGTCCAGGGCCCTTGCCGCCACACCTACCTGGACCGGCCCTGGATCCTTCGCCGGCGGCTAGACTCCGCTCCGTCCCCGCGTCCCCGCCGCCCCTCGCCGTCGTCCTCTACTCGAGAACAAGCACGACGCTCGCCGCCTCCTCTGCTCGTCCCGAGCGGCAGCGTTCCACCTCGCTGTGGAGCTCCATGCCAAATCGCCATCTCCAGCAGTGCCTCCGCGCCTTTTCTCCCGCCCTCCCGTGCTGCGTGATGAGTTCCTGCCCGAGTCCTCCTTCCTGCGTCATCATTGCTGCCTCATGCCAGAGAAAGTTCTCGACCTCTCCATTGACCTTTGTCGCAAGTCCAACAAGCAGCGCCTTCGGGGTTTTTCGCCAAGTCCCCGCTCCGATGTACACACATGCATCATTGACGACCGTCAAGTACCTATGACCGAAGACCAAGTACCCGTTGGATACGCCAAGTACCATGACTTCGCCTCTTGCTCCACAAGTACCGCACCAAACGCCAAGTACCAGGACGTTGAGGACCCGCCAAGTTCATTTACGTGCGTGTACGACTACACATCTGGGATGCGTCGAGTACCTCTATGGAAGAACCGAATGTCTACGAACTGTGTACAATGACCGTTGCCAAAGACTGTCGAGTGAACGTCTACCCACGCCGTGTTTTTTACCAAGTTTGATGACGACCTCCGAAGAACTCGGATTCACCAAGTTCCACTACCGTCGCCTCCAAAAACCTTGGATCCGTCAAGTCCGAAGATCCTTAGTACCACGACAACCCCGAAGGGATTCGTATTCGTCAAGTTCACCTTCAAAACGTGTACCACTACCGCTGCCCGAACGTGTACGACTGCTTCGACAACACCCCGTGAACGTCTACTTCCCCTATGTCCCATCGAACCCGAACCGTCTCAAACGCACGCTCCGAAGGTATAACCGCTGAGAATGAGCGCCCGTGAACGAATGCATGTGTTGTGTGAGATGCATGTTTGGATGTTGTATCCTCCCATGAACGTTCGTTGTTTCCCTCGCTTGGCACCGTCGTCGACCCATGGGAACCCGGTATCCGGGATCACCCCACCATCCTTGCATGACACGCTCCCGTCGCTTTTTCTTTTGCACCAACATGTCGATGAGTTGTCGG
This sequence comes from Triticum urartu, assembly GCF_003073215.2. Lineage (NCBI taxonomy): Eukaryota > Viridiplantae > Streptophyta > Magnoliopsida > Poales > Poaceae > Triticum > Triticum urartu. The sequence goes on from NC_053023.1 coordinate 472,242,865, forward strand.
ATCATCGGAATGTTGTCGTGCATCATTTTCGTTGTTGTTGTCGTGGCACCCCTTTCTTTCCGTCGTGGTGACAAAATGCTCCACATCTTATAACTTGCCACCATCTTCATAAAATTGCATAAAACCTGCACATGTCATCCGCATCATGATAATAACATTTAAAATGTTTAAATTGTTGTTTGCTTCAATTGCTAAATGACATGTGGGTTTTATCGGAATGGTTATTTGTTGTTTCTGGCCGCACTTAAAATTGCCTAAAATGTGTAGTTTACTTTTGCCTCACCTCTTGCTATGTTTAATAACATTTAATATTGTTGGGTACATAACCGAGAGCGAACTAAATAAAAGGATGTGGTGTTTTGTTAATATGCATCTCATTGCATATTGAGCTCCACTTAATTTGTAGTATTGTTTGTTGCACTTTGCCATGCCATGACTCTTTAAACCGGACATGCATCATACTTGATTGTGCATCATATCATGTTTATGCTTGGTTGTTTACCATGTTGTTTTCTTCTTTCCGGTGTTGTTTCTTCTTGTTAGTTCCGGTAACGTCGCATTTGTGAGGATTCGTTCGACTACGTCCGTTTGTCTTCTTCATGGACTCGCTCTTCTTCCTTGCGGGATCTCAGGCAAGATGACCATACCCTCGAAATCACTTCTATCTTTGCTTGCTAGTTGTTCGCTCTATCGTTATGTCGCGCTACCTACCACTTGTTATATCATGCCTCCCATATTTCCATGTCAAGCCTCTAACCCACCTTCCTAGCAAACCGTTGTTTGGCTATGTTACCGCTTTTGCTCAGCCCCTCTTATAGCATTGCTAGTTGCAGGTGAAGTTGAAATTTGTTCCATGTTGGAACATGGATATGTTGGAATATCACAATATCTCTTATTTAATTAATGCATCTATATACTTGGTAAGGGTGGAAGGCTCGGCCTCATGCCTGGTGTTTTGTTCCACTCTTGCCGCCCTAGTTTCCATCATACCGGTGTTATGTTCCTTGATTTTGCGTTCCTTACGCAGTTGGGTGTTATGGGAACCCCTTGACAGTTCGCTTTGAATAAAACTCCTCCAGCAAGGCCCAACCTTGGTTTTAACATCTGCCACCTAAGCCTTTTTCCCTTGGGTTCTACAGACTCAAGGGTCATCTTTATTTTAAACCCTCGGGCTAGTGCTCCTCTGAGTGTTGGTACAAACTGGGCGATGTCCGGCGCCCCCTGGGCAACCAGGGTTTATGCCAACCCGACGTCTGGCCCATCCGGTGTGCCCTGTGAATGAGATACGTGCGACTCCTATCGGGATTTGTCGGCACATCGGGCGGCTTTGCTGGTCTTGTTTTACCATTGTCGAAATGTCTTGTAACCGGGATTCCGAGACTGATCGGGTCTTCCCGGAGAAGGAATATCCTTCGTTGACCATGAGAGCTTGTGATGGTCTAAGTTGGGACACCCCTGTAGGGTATAAACTTTCGAGAGCCGTGCCCGTGGTTATGTGGCAGATGGGAATTTGTTAATGTCCGGTTGTAGAGAACTTGACACTTGACTTAATTAAAATGCATCAACCGTGTGTGTAGCCGTGATGGTCTCTTTTCGGCGGAGTCCGGGAAGTGAACACGGTCTTGTGTTATGCTTGAACGTAAGTAGTTTCAGGATCACTTCTTGATCACTTCTAGCTTCTCGACCGTTGCGTTGCTTCTCTTCTCGCTCTTATTTGCGTATGTTAGCCACCATATATGCTTAGTCCTTGTTGCAGCTCCACCTCACTACCTTCTCCTACCCATAAGCTTAAATAGTCTTGATCTCGCGGGTGTGAGATTGTTGAGTCCTCGTGACTCACGGATACTTCAAAACAGTTGCAGGTGCCGATGACAGTGCAGGTGATGCTACCAAACTCAAGTGGGAGTTCGACGAGGATCTGGGTCGTTACTACGTTTCGTTTCCTGATGATCAATAGTGGAGCCCAGTTGGGACGATCGGGGATTTAGCATTTGGGGTTGTCTTCCTTTATTTTGGTTCCGTAGTCGGACCTTTGATTGTACTTTGGATGATGTATGGATTATTTATGTATTGTGTGAAGTGGCGATTGTAAGCCAACTCTTTATTCCTTTCTTATTCAGTACATGGGATGTGTGAAGATTACCCCTCTTGCGACAAACCTACCATGCGACTATGCCTCTAAGTCGTGCCCTAACACGTGGGAGATATAGCCACATTGTGGGTGTTACACAGGCGCCGCACTTGCGTGCACTGTTCCACCTGGTAGCATCGCGTCCGCGTCTGGCGTGCCATCTGTTGTCATTGGAGAGGAGCAGGGCAAGGCCAGTTGGACGCACGGGAGTGTGCTGAGTGGCGAAGACAAGCCGCTGTGGCGATAGAAGGAAGAACAGGCGGTGGCCGAGGGCCCCGGCGTCTAGAGCGCGCGCTTTGCATGTCGAACATCTCGCGCCAGCTTGGTCACCGCGTGCATTGGCACACGCTTTGCTTTTGGAAAGTGCAAGCCATTTTTGGTGTGTAGTCCTTTTAACGCGGGGCTGAGATGAACTCTTGGTTTGCCACCTAGCTCACTCAACAAGACTTGAGCCTGATGCAAAGTTTCTGTACAAAAACTTGGATAGCAAGTTGTGCTCAAATGGATCGGTGAATAAGTCCAAATTTTTGCGGTTAAGAATCTCTTAGGAAGGTAATTATGTGGTAAAAATTTCAGCTCCAACAGGTCAAGGAAAAACACACTTGCTTCACAAATTGCCATGTCTGACCAGAAGCAAATCCATTTTTTCTAGCTGAAAATTTACAAAGGACAGTGGCAAATTTTTGCATGGGAAGGTGAGGCATGAACCAAAGAATATTTTGGAGTTTTCTTGGAATTTAATGAGTAAGAAAAATGAGGGTTGCTTCATAGCATAGAGGGAAAATATCCATTTTAGATAGAAAATGAATATAATGTCATAAAAGAAAATTATGACATGGTAATATTGTGAGAGGGATGAAGTTTTGGGAGGGTTTTAGGATAGTAGGCTTCACTTGGAAGAAATTCAAAAATAATTCCAAGTGATAAGTCCAAAAGAATTGACAGAAAAACCCATTTGCCAAAATAAATATTCAATAAATCCAAATAAAAAGAAAAGGCAAAAACCAGGGTGTCACATGCATGGGGCCCACAGGGATCCTGGCCTTGGGCCTCATACCTCTAGCTATATATTGCTTCAAAACTAGTCCTCAAATTATCGTGCAACTTTTTGCTGTTGTAACCTCACAATGTGAGGCAAACTCATCGACAATCGATGTAGGTACTCCACCGGAGGGGAAATTCACCAACATCTTCACCGAGAATTCATGCTTCGCTGATCCCAATGAGGTATGAGTAGTCCACACCTGGACTGTTGGTTTGCAGTTGTAGCTACGTAGCATCATCTCTCTCTCTATGCTTCGATACAATGGTCACGTGAGCTGTCTGACATCAATGTAATCCATATGATGTATTTTTTGCAATGAATCTTCTTACTATATGGCGAATAATACATTATTATCAGATCATGATCTTTGCAAGTGACTGATAAGACTACTACTTAGGCATATGTGAAAATCTACATGTCATGGTAGATATGATGGGGAACGTTGCATGAAAATCAAAAAATTTCCTATGAATCACCCAAGATCTAATCTAGGAGATGCATATCAATGAGAGGTGAGTGTGTCTACGTATACTTGTAGACCGAAAGCGTTAGCGTCGTAACGCGGTTGATGTAGTCATACTCGTCGCGATCCAATCATGATCCAATCCGATCTAGTGCCGAACGGACGACACCTCCGAGTTTAGCACACATACGGCTTGGCGGCGTCCTCTCCTTATTGATCTAGCAAGCGAGGGAGAGGAGGTATATGAGATCTAAACCAACACGACGGCATGGTGGTGGTAATGGCAGCGAAACACCGATGGGGCTTTGCCAAGAGCTGATGGATCGAGGTGGAGGCTTATCGGGAGAGAGAGGAGGCTTGGGTTTGGTGTCTCCAGCCCTTGCGCCCCCTCCCCACTATATATATAGCAGTGTGGGAGGGCTGGGGGCGTAGCGCTAGCCCCTCCTCCAAGGAGGGGAGGTGTCCAAGGGAGGAGGAGTGCCCTCCAAGCCAAGTGGAGGGCCTCCCCTTAGGGTTTCCCTTTCCCTAGGCGCATAGGCCAAGTAGGGGCTGGTGCGCCTGGACCAATAAGGACAGGGCACCTGTAGGATTGAAAGTAGGTCTAGAGGGGGGTGATTAGACTACTTGACCAAATAAAAATCTAGCCTTTTCTCAATTTTAAGTCTTGGCAGATTTTAGCAGCTTAGCACAAGTCAAGCAATCAACCTACACATGCAATTATAAGAGTGTAGCAGTGGAAAGTAAAACATTGCATATGGAAGTAAAGGGAAGGGTTTGGAGAAGGCAAACGCAATGTAGACACAGAGATTTTTGGCGTGGTTTCGATAGGTGGTGCTATCGTACGTCCACGTTGATTGAGACTTCAACCCACGAAGGGTAACGGTTGCGCGAGTCCACAGAGGGCTCCACCCACGAAGGGTCCACGAAGAAGAAACCTTGTCTATCCCACCATGTCCATCGCCAGGACTTGGCTCACTTGGGTAGATCTTCATGAAGTAGGCGATCTCCTTGCCCTTACAAACTCCTTGGTTCAACTCCACAATCTTGTCAGAGGCTCCCAAGTGACACCTAACCAATCTAGGAGACATCACTCTCGAAAAGATAATAGATGGTGTGATGATGATGAACTCCTTGCTCTTGTGCTTCAAATGATAGTCTCCCCAACACTCAACTCTCTCTCATATATTTGGCTATGGTGGAAAGATGACTTGAGTGGAAAGCAACTTGGGGAAGGCTAGAGATCAAGATTCTTGTGGTTGGATTGGAATGTCTTGGTCTCAATACATGAGTAGGTGGTTCTCTCTTAGAAAACGAGTAGTGGAAGTGTAGGCACGTTCTGATGGCTCTCTCTTTAGTAGAGAAGAGGGCGGAGGGGTATATATATCCTCCACACAAAATCCAACCGTTACACACATTTGATCCAACTCGGTCAGACTGAATAGGTGAACTCGGTGAGACCCAGTCAGTTCAAAATGTGAACGTTAGGAATCTCGATGGGACCAACATGATCAACTCGGTGGGAGCAATGTGCTAGGGTTAGGGAAAAACCTCATCTCAGTGTGACCGATTGCATGAACTCGGTGAGACTGATTCTAGCAATGAGCAAACAGAGAGTTGGTCAGGCAAACTCGGTGGGACCAATCGCTCATTTCGGTGAGACCAAAATTTTACGAAGGGAAACAGACAGTTTGCATTTCCATCTCAGTTAGACTGAGATACCTATCGGTGAGACCGAATTGATTAGGGTCTCTGGTTGTGGCTATGTCAAAGGAACTCAGTGGCACCAGATAGATCAAATCGGTGGGGCCGAGTTTGCCTTTAGGTATAGGACATATTTGGATTTGAGAAAGTGGTTGAGGGCTTTGGAGCATATCACTAAGCATTTTGAGCAAGTAGACCATTAAGCAACACGTCATCCCCTTTTAATAGTATTGGCTTTTCGTATGGACTCAGTGTGATCTTGGATCACTAAAAGTAGAAATGTAGAGTCTTGAGCTTTTGCCAATCTTTGTCCTTAGCATTTTGAGGGGTCCACATCTCTAGTCCATGCCATGCCAATCATTGAAATTTCTGAAATATTTAACTTAAACTAGTAATAATGTACGTGCAATGCATGTTTGTATTAGGTAGGATATTAGTTGCACGTTATATTAGGTAAGATATATCTGTTGCACGTTGGTATTTGGTAAGATATCAATTACTTTTTCACGGTAATGGTAGGATATTAATTACATGGCAGATTTCAAGGGATAGTGCTACCTCTTGAGCACTGCGTTGGTTTTCCCTTGAAGAGGAAAGGGTGATGCAGCAAAGTAGCGTAAGTATTTCCCTCAGTTTTTGAGAACCAAGGTATCAATCCAGTAGGAGGCTACGCACGAGTCCCTCACACCTACACAAAACAAATAAATCCTCGCAACCAACGCGATAAGGGGTTGTCAATCCCTACACGGTCACTTACGAGAGTGAGATCTGATAGATATGATAAGATAATATTTTTGGTATTTTTTTGATAAAGATGCAAAGTAAAATAAAATGCAATGAAAATAACGAAGTGTTGGAAGATTAATATGATGGAAGATAGACCCGGGGGCCATAGGTTTCACTAGTGGCTTCTCTCAAGAGCATACGTATTTTATGGTGGGTGAACAAATTACTGTTGAGAAACTGATAGAATTGAGCATAGTTATGAGAATATCTAGGTATGATCATGTATATAGGCATCACGTCCGAGACAAGTAGACCGACTCCTGCCTGCATCTACTACTATTACCCCACACATCGACCGCTATCCGGCATGCATCTAGAGTATTAAGTTCATAAGAACAGAGTAACGCCTTAAGCAAGATGACATGATGTAGAGGGATAAATTCATGCAATATGATAAAAACCCCATCTTGTTATCCTCGATGGGAACAATACAATACGTGCCTTGCTGCCTCTACTGTCACTGAGAAAGGACACAACAAGATTGAACCCAAAGCTAAGCACTTCTCCCATTGCAAGAAAGATCAATCTAGTAAGCCAAACCAAACTGATAATTCGAAGAGACTTGCAAAGATAACCAATCATACATAAAAGAATTCAGAGAAGATTCAAATATTGTTCATAGATAAACTTGATCATAAACCCACAATTCATCGATCTCAATAAACACACCACAAAAGAAGATTACATCTAATAGATCTCCACAAGAGAGGGGGAGAACATTGTATTGAGATCCAAAAAGAGAGAAGAAGCCATCTAGCTAATAACTATGGACCCAAAGGTCTGAGGTAAACTACTCACACATCATCGGAGAGGCTATGGTGTTGATGTAGAAGCCCTCCGTGATCGATGCCCCTCCGGCGGAGCTTCGGAACAGGCCCCAAGATGGGATCTCGTGGATACGGAAAGTTACGGCAGTGGAATTAGGGTTTTGGCTCCGTATTTGATCGTTTTGGGGTACGTAGGTATATATAGGAGGAAGGAGTACGTCGGTGGAGCAACAGGGGGCCCACGAGGGTGGAGGGCACGCCTGGGGGGGTAGGCGCGCCCCCTACCTCGTGGCTTCCCTGTTGGTTGCTTGACGTAGGGTCCAAGTCTCCTGGATCTTGTTCGTTCCGAAAATCACGTTCCCAAAGGTTTCATTCCGTTTGGACTCCGTTTGATATTCCTTTTCTTCGAAATCCTGAAATAGAAGTGGGCCTCCGGTTGGTAGGTTAGTTCGAAAAATAATATAAAAGTGTATAATAAAGCCCAATAATGTCCAAAACAGAAGATAATATAGCATGGAGCAATCAAAAATTATAGATACGTTGGAGACGTATCAAGCATCCCCAAGCTTAATTCCTGCTCGTCCTCGAGTAGGTAAATGATAAAAACAGAATTTTTGATGTGGAATGCTACTTGGCATAATTTCAATGTAATTCTTCTTAATTGTGGTATGAATATTCAGATTCGAAAGATTCAAGACAAAAGTTTAATATTGACATAAAAAATAATAATACTTCAAGCATACTAACTAAGCAATTATGTATTCTCAAAATAACATGGACAAAGAAAGTTATCCCTACAAAATCATATAGTCTGGCTATGCTCTATCTTCACCACACAAAGTATTTAAATCATGCACAACCCCGATGACAAGCCAAGCAATTGTTTCATACTTTTGACATTCTCAAACTTTTTCAATCTTCACGCAATACATGAGCGTGAGCCATGGACATAGCACTATATGTGGTATAGAATGGTGGTTGTGGAGAAGACTAAAAGGGAGAAGATAGTCTAACATCAACTAGGCATATCAACGGGCTATGGAGATGCCCATCAGTAGATATCAATGTGAGTGAGTAGGGATTGCCATGCAATGGATGCACTAGAGCTATAAGTATATGAAAGCTCAACAAAAGGAACTAAGTGGGTGTGCATCCAACTCGCTTGCTCACGAAGACCTAGGGCAAATTGAGGAAGCCCATCATTGGAATATACAAGCCAAGTTCTATAATGAATAATTCCCACTAGTATATAAAAGTGATAACATAGGAGATTCTCTATCATGAAGATCATGGTGCTACTTTGAAGCACAAGTGTGGTAAAAGGATAGTAGCATTGTCCCTTCTCTCTTTTTCTCTCATTTTTTTATTTGGGCCTCTTTTTTATGGCCTCCTTTTTATTTGGGCTTCTTTGGCCTCTTTTTTATTTTATTTTTATTTTTCGTCCGGAGTCTCATCCCGACTTGTGGGGGAATCATAGTCTCCATCATCCTTTCCTCACTTGGGACAATGCTCTAAAAATGATGATCATCAGACTTTTATTTACTTACAACTCAACAATTACAACTCAATACTTAGAACAAAATATGACTCTATGTGAATGCCTCCGGTGGTGTACCAGGATATGCAATGAATCAAGAGTGACATGTATGAAAGAATTATGAATGGTGGCTTTGCCACAAATACAATGTCAACTACATGATCATGCAAAGCAATATGACAATGATGGAGCGTGTCATAGTAAACGGAACGGTGGAAAGTTGCATGACAATATATCTCGGAATGGCTATGGAAATGCCATGATAGGTAGGTATGGTGGCTGTTTTGAGGAAGATATATGGTGGGTGTATGATACCGGCGAAAAGTGCGTGGTATTAGAGAGGCTAGCAATGGTGGAAGGGTGAGAGTGCGTATGATCCATGGACTCAACATTAGTCATAAAGAACTCATATACTTATTGCAAAAATCTACAAGTTATCAAAGCAAAGTATTACGCGCATGCTCCTAGGGGGATAGATTGGTTGGAAAAGACCATCGCTCATCCCCGACCGCCACTCATAAGGAAGACAATCAATAAATAAATCATGCTCCGACTTCATCACATAACGGTTCACCATACGTGCATGCTACGGGAATCACAAACTTTAACACAAGTATCTCTCAAATTCACAACTACTCAACTAGCATGACTCTAATATCACCATCTTTATATCTCAATACAATCATCAAGTATCAAACTTCTCTTAGTATTCAACACACTCATAAGAAAGTTTTTACTAATCTTGTATACCTAGCATATTAGAATTATTTAAGCAAATTACCATGCTATTTAAGACTCTCAAAATAATCTAAGTGAAGCATGAGAGAACAATAGTTTCTATAAAACAAATCCACCTCCGTGCTCTAAAATATATAAGTGAAGTACTAGAGCAAAACTATATAACTCAAAAGATATAAGTGAAGCACATAGAGTATTCTAATAATTTCTGAATCATGTGTGTCTCTCTCAAAAGGTGTGTACAGAAAAGATGATTGTGGTAAACTAAAAAGAAAAGACTCAAATCATACAAGACGCTCCAAGCAAAACACATATCATGTGGTAAATAAAAATATAGCTCCAAGTAAAGTTACCGCTAGAAGTAGACGAAAGAGGGGATGCCTTCCGGGGAATCCCCAAGCTTTGGATTTTAGGTGTCCTTAGATTATCTTGGGGGTGACATGGGCATCCCTAAGCTTAGGCTCTTGCCACTCCTTGTTCCATAATCCATCAAATCTTTGCCAAAAACTTGAAAACTTCACAACACAAAACTTAAAGTAGAAAATCTCGTGAGCTCCGTTAGCGAAAGAAAACAAAACACCACTTCAAGGTACTGTAATGAACTCATTCTTTATTTATATTGGTGTTAAACCTACTGTATTCAAACTTCTCTATGGTTTATAAACTATTTTACTAGCCATAGATTCGTCAAAATAAGCAAACAACACACGAAAAACAGAATCTGTCAAAAACAGAACAATCTGTAGTAATCTGTAGATAGCGCAAGATCTGGAAACCCAAAAATTCTAAAATAAATTTATGGACGTGAGGAATTTATCTATTAATCATCTGCAAAAATAATTAACTAAATATCACTTTCCAAATAAAAATGTCAGCAGTTCTCGTGAGTGCTAAAGTTTCTGTTTTTTTACAGCAAGATTAACAAGACTTTCCCTAAGTCTTCCCAACGGTTCTACTTGGCACAAACACTAATTAGACACAAAAAAACACAACCAAAACAGAGGCTAGATAAATTATTTATTACTAAACTGGAGCAAAAAGCAAGGAATAAAAATAAAATTGGGTTGCCTCCCAACAAGCGCTATCGTTTAACGCCCCTAGCTAGGCATAAAAAGCAAGGATAGATCTAGGTATTACCATCTTTGGTAGGCAATCCATAAGTGAATCTCATAATAGATTCATAAGGTAATTTAATTTTCTTTCTAGGAAAGTGTTCCATGCCTTTCCTTAACATAAATTGGAATCTAATATTTCCTTCCTTCATATCAATAATTGCACCGATCGTTCTAAGGAAAGGTCTACCAAGAATAATAGGACATGAAGGATTGCAATCTATGTCAAGAACAATAAAATCTATGGGCACATAGTTCCTATTTGAAACAATAAGAACATCATTTATTCTTCCCATAGGTTTCTTAATAGTGGAATCCGCAAGGTGCAAGTTTAAAGAGCAATCATCAAAATCACGGAAACCTAACAAATCACACAAAGTCTTTGGAATCGTGGAAACACTAGCACCCAAATCACACAAAGCATAACATTCATGATATTTAATTTTAATTTTAATAGTTGGTTCCCACTCATCATAAAGTTTTCTAGGGATAGAAACTTCCAACTCAAGTTTTTCTTCATAAGATTGCATCAAAGCATCAACGATATGTTTGGTAAAAGCTTTATTTTGGCTATAAGCATGAGGAGAATTTAGCACGGATTGCAACAAGGAAATACAATCTATCAAAGTGCAGATATCATAATTAAATTCCTTGAAATCCAAAATTGTAGGTTCATTAACATCTAGAGTTTTGATCTCTTCAATCCCACTTTTATCAATTTTAGCCTCAAGATCTAAAAACTCTGAATTTTTGGAATGCCTTGTAGGTAAAGGTGGACCATATTCAGTCCCATCATTATCAAGATTCATATTGCAAAACAAAGATTTAATAGGGGACACATCAATAACTTTTAGATCTTCATCTTTATTATCATGGAAACTAGAAGAACATGCTCTTATAAAGGAATCTTTCTTAGCACGCATCCTAGCGGTTCTTTCTTTGCACTCATCAATGGAAATTCTCATGGCTTTGAGAGACTCATTGATATCATGCTTAGGAGGAATAGATCTAAGTTTTAAAGAATCAACATCAAGAGAAATTCTATAAACGTTCCTAGCCAAATCATCAACTTTAAGCAATTTATCTTCAAGCAAAGCATTGAAATTCTTTTGTGAATTCATCAATTCCTTAACACTAGTCTCAAATTCAGAGGGCATCTTATTAAAATTTCCATAAGAATTGTTGCAGGAATTACCATAATTATTAGAGGAATTACTAGGATAAGGCCTAGGATTAAAGTTTCCTCTATACGCGTTGTTACCAAAATTATTCCTACCAACAAAATTCACATCCATAGATTCATTATTATTCTCAATCAAAGTAGACAAAGGCATATCATTAGGATCAGAAGAAACACTCTTAGTAGTAAATAATTTCATAAGTTCATCCAACTTTCCACTCAAAACATTAATTTCTTCTATCGCATGCACTTTTTTATTAGTAGATCTTTCAGTGTGCCATTGAGAATACTTAACCATAATATTATCTAGGAGTTTAGTAGCTTCTCCTAAAGTGATTTCCATAAAAGTGCCTCCCGTGGCCGAATCTAAAAGATTTCTAGAAGCAAAATTCAATCCGGCATAAAATTTTTGTATAATCATCCACAAATTGAAACCATGTGTTGGACAATTACGTATCATTAATTTCATCCTCTCCCAAGCTTGTGCAACATGTTCATGATCAAGTTGCTTAAAATTCATAATATCGTTTCTAAGAGAGATGATCTTAGCGGGAGGAAAATACTTAGAGATAAAAGCATTTTTGCACTTATTCCAAGAATCAATACTATTTTTAGGCAAAGACGAAAACCAAGCTTTAGCACGATCTCTAAGCAAAAAAGGAAATAGCTTCAATTTAACAATATCATTGTCCACATCTTTCTTCTTTTGCATATCACACAAATCAACGAAGCTATTTAGATGGGTAGCGACATCTTCACTAGGAAGGCCGGAAAACGGATCTTTCATGACAAGATTCAGTAAGGCAGCATTAATTTCACAAGATTCAACATCGGTAAGAGGAGCAATCGGAGTGCTAATAAAATCATTGTTGTTGGTATTGGTAAAGTCACACAATTTACTGTTATCTTGAGCCATCGTGACAAGCAAGCAATCCAACACACAAGCAAACGAGGAACGGGCAAAAGGAGGCAAATAGAGAAAGAGAGGGAGGATAGAGAGAGAGGGCGAATAAAACGGCAAGGGTGAAGTGGGGGAGAGGAAAATGAGAGGCAAATGGAAAATAATGTGATGTGGGAGATAAGGATTGTCATGGATACTTGGTATGTTGACTTTTGCGTAGACCTCCCCGGCAACGGCGCCAGAAATCCTTCTTGCTACCTCTTGAGCACTGCGCTGGTTTTCCCTTGAAGAGGAAAGGGTGATGCAGCAAAGTAGCATAAGTATTTCCCTCAGTTTTTGAGAACCAGGGTATCAATCCAGTAGGAGGCTATGCGCGAGTCCCTCGCGCCTACACAAAACAAATAAATCCTCGCAACCAACGCGGTAAGGGGTTGTCAATCCCTACACGGTCACTTACGAGAGTGAGATTTGATAGATATGATAAGATACTATTTTTGGTATTTTTATGATAAAGATGCAAAGTAAAATAAAAGGCAATGAAAATAACTAAGTGTTGGAAGATTAATATGATGGAAGATAGACCCGGGGGCCATAGGTTTCACTAGTGGCTTCTCTCAAGAGCATAAGTATTTTATGGTGGGTGAACAAATTACTGTTGAGCAATTGACAGAATTGAGCATAGTTATGAGAATATCTAGGTATGATCATGTATATAGGCATCACGTCCGAGACAAGTAGACCGACTCCTGCCTGCATCTACTACTATTACTCCACACATCGACCGCTATCCAGCATGCATCTAGATTATTAAGTTTATAAGAACAGAGTAACACCTTAAGCAAGATGAAATGATGTAGAGGGATAAATTCATGCAATATGATAAAAACCCCATCTTGTTATCCTCGATTGCAACAATACAATACGTGCCTTGATGCCCCTACTGTCACTGGGAAAGGACACCGCAAGATTGAACCCAAAGCTAAGCACTTCTCCCATTGCAAGAAAGATCAATCTAGTAGGCCAAACCAAACTGATAATTCAAAGAGACTTGCAAAGATAACCAATCATACATAAAAGAATTCAGAGAAGATTCAAATATTGTTCATAGATAAACTTGATCATAAACCCACAATTCATCGGTCTCAACAAACACACCGCAAAAGAATATTACATCGAATAGATCTCCACAAGAGAGGGGGAGAACATTGTATTGAGATCCAAAAAGAGATAAGAAGCCATCTAGCTAATAACTATGGACCCGAAGGTCTAAGGTAAACTACTCACACATCATCGGAGAGGCTATGGTGTTGATGTAGAAGCCCTCCGTGATCGATGCCCCCTCCGGCGGAGCTCCGGAACAGGCCCCAAGATGGGATCTCGTGGATACAGAAAGTTACGGCGGTGGAATTAGGGTTTTGGCTCCGTATTTGATCGTTTGGGGGTACGTAGGTATATATAGGAGGAAGGAGTACGTCGGTGGAGCAACAGGGGGGCCACGAGGGTGGAGGGCGCGCCCCCTACCTCGTGGCTTCCTTGTTGGTTGCTTGACGTAGGGTTCAAGTCTCCTAGATCTTGTTCGTTCCGAAAATCACGTTCCCGAAGGTTTCATTCCGTTTGGACTTTGTTTGATATTCCTTTTCTTCGAAACCCTAAAATAGGCAAAAAAAACAGCAATTCTAGGCTGGGCCTTCGGTTAGTAGGTTAGTCCCAAAAATAATATAAGTGTATAATAAAGCCCAATAATGTCCAAAACAGAAGATAATATAGCATGGAGTAATCAAAAATTATAGATATGTTGGAGATGTATCAGATAGCGTTGAGTCAAAAACGTGTTTATAACCAATGTCAGTGGTGGGTAATTAGAGCGTTAAACGTGTTTGGTGCTCAACATTGGAGCAATTTGAACCGCTAGATAACATGATTTGACAGTCGAGATGGTTTGGATCTGCCCATTTGGGTCTTCTTAAATTGGTATAGATGGATATTAGTTCAATGAGCTATATGTTGTTACGAATTACCAAAACCACCCGGGGATTAGTTGCACTTTCAATCTCCCCCTTTTTGGTAATTGATGACAACATATAGATCAAAGCTTCGACAAATGATAGTATGAATGAAATACATCGTCGCTTTGAGAAGTATGTGATAAGCAAGAGCTCCCCCTAAATTTGTGCATTATTTAAAATTTTCTTTTGAATGCAAATGCACAATCAATTAGGATCATGGGTCAACTCTTTCATGTCACATACATCTTGGTGGAGCGCTCAAAATGATAGACTATAAAGAACATGCATTCAGCACCATGGGAAACACGATTGATCATACACAAGTATTAAGATATCATCATTCAAACACACATTAAAGCATAATATTATCAAACACATGATCATAAGAGTATCTCACACACAAGCACAAATAGTAGCAAGCAAACGATCAAACGACAAGTAGCAAGAGAAGCAACAAAAGGGCAAAACGCTCTCTCTCTCTCTCAACTTAATGATCTATACACTTTCTCCCCCTTTGGCATCAAGTTACCAAAAATCTTGAAAATGCATAGTGCTATGTAACACTCTAGGCACGATCTCCGGGAGCTCAGGTGTGCGAAGATGGCGCGGAGAGGAGTCTGTCTGCAAAAACTTCCGAAGATGTCTGAGGAGCTGGAGGATTTGCAACTGGAGGAATGACTGGGGCAGTTGCTGCAAGTGCTGAAGTGGTAGTACTCGTATCACTGACAACTGGCACAGCTACAGACCTTTGTGCCCTTGGCACACGCTAAAAAGTGTTGGTAGTTGGTCTGTCACTCATGTCCTCAATATCTTCCTGTAGCTTCTCAAATGTGGTCTGAATCTCGGTGACCTTCACATCTAGATCATGAAGCTTGATCTCAAATATCCTCTCAAGGCTCTCTTGATTTCGAGTCAGGGTGGCTAGTCCTTTCTCTATTCTCACTGTTGCCTCAAGTAGATAGCTGAGTTGATCTTGCTCGGTCTTGAGATTGACAACTAAAGCATCTGGCATTGTGGAAGTCTTTGCTGCCTTTGCTTTCTCTCGCTTCTCCCGAGCCTCTACAGAAGTACGATGTGATGCATCCATGACAACCACGTTGTCCTCAAAGTCTGGCCTCAGGGGAAGATGCTCTTTGTCTAGAAGATATGTCCTTGTCCCCATCTTGGAGTTGATGAGCATCTGAATGTGGGGGCATATCCACATGACCTTTTCTAGTCAGCAGCAGTTCTCTTCACAGTTTCAATGATCAAGCTCATCACCTTGAACTTTTCTGGCACATCAAACATGTGAAGCAGGTTGATAGAGTGACCATGGATCATTCTATGATCTCCTGACTTGGGCAGCAGAGTGTGCCATAGTATAATGTTTATTGTGGTCAGACCTGACAGCAGATAGTAGATTGATCCAAACTTGTGAGTCTCCAAGGCATCATCAGGAATTTCCTTGTACATGTGAGCCATGGAGTTGTGTCCCTTCCTTGGCTTGGCATACACATATGTGCCATCTCCACCTTCTTAAGGGGCATTGATCAACTTGGCCCACTCAGCAATTGATGATTTAAACCTTGTGCCTTCAGTCATCCAGACTATCTTGCCATCTGGGTAGAAATGGGCAGTTGAATAGAATTGCATGACCATTTCATCATTCCATTTTGTTAGTTTTTGACCAACAAAAGTGTCAACTCCGTTCATTCTGAAACTCTCATGAACTCCTGGAAAGTAATCCTCATTGTCATCAATGAATTCCCAATCAACCCATCTCATGTCATTGACAATGGGCTTCTTGTCCAATAGGACAGTCTCATAGAAGTCTTGTTGTTGAAAGTGATAGTCACGGCAGTCCTTATCCTTGCAGCATATGGATCAATCTATCTCTAGAGTCTAAGACCTGCATCCTTTCTCAACTTCATATCCTTAGCCACTGGATGATTGTCATCATGATCTAGAACCTTTGGCTTCAACTTTCTGAGCACTTGTGGCTCTTCATCCTCTTGTATTTCAGGCACTGGAGCCTTGTTCTTCTCTGCAGCTGAGATGTTTCTGGTGGATCTCTTGGGTGCAGTTGGCTTGGAGGCTTGTGCTTGAGATGAGGGCTTGGAGGTTGTCTTGGGCTTAGATGGAGCAGCCCCAGACTTGATAGCACCCCCATGAGCTTATGAGATTTTGGCACTGGCTCTTCATCTTCCTCATCAGATTCTCTCGTCATGGAAGGTTTTCCAATCACTCTGGCCATAGTCTTCTTGAGCCTTTCCTTCCTTTTCTTTCCTACAGCAACCTCTTCCTCTTCAGGTTGCATGGTTTCTAGAGTGGAGGCTCTGGCTTTAGACATGGGCTTCCTCTGGGAAGGAGCCTTCTTGTGCATACCAGGCTTGATGGCAGCAGCAGCATCTTGCTCTTTCTTGAGCACTTTCTTCTTTGAGGTTACTTCCTCATCAGCAACATAGTCCTCATCTTCAGAATCTGAGGTTCTCTTCTTCCTTTGCCTAGTAATAGCCTTAGGCAAATTGCTTGGTGTGCTTCTGCTTCCATCATCATAGCTGCTTGAGGGACTAGTTCCCTCACTGAGATTCACCTGCTCCTCTGACCTATTATAACTGGCACTGTTGTCTGACATGGCTGAAACTGACCCTGTGAATAGATAGGTATAGGTAGAGTGGATGAGCATCACAAAGCACAACTGATTTTTGCAAAGAGTTGAGACAAAAAATTGATTTTAGTTTTCTACAGAAAGCATTTCGGAGCTACCGATATGACAAACTCGGTGGCACCGAAGCAGATTTAGAGTCTAAACATGCAATTTTGGTCAGACCGAAATACAGTTCGGTGACTCCGAGATGCTAGGGTTTCACAGAGAATGTGAACTCAGTCACACCGATTGGTACACTTTGGTCAGACCAAGTTGTACATGTGTAATGGCCTGGGCCAAATCGGTGAGACCGGTTTCTTAAGATTGGTCGTTCCGAGATGAGTTCGGCGGAAACCTAACCCTAAGTTTTTTGCATCAAATCTATTCTAGAGGAAGTTTTAGGTGGATAGATTGATCTCAATCGTGGCTAGAAACATGGCATTAATATTTGTGCAGGAATCGAAGTTAAGGAATACACAAAGAGATCAAGTCCGTACCCTAACTTGGCGATGAACTCGCTACGACGACAACGGCGGAGGAGATTCCCGTTGACGGCGGTAGAGACCAGCGGCAGGAGGGCGCTGGCGATGAAGGAGATGATCCGGAGACCAGGAGGGGCGGCAGAGCTGGGTAGGCGTGGTTGGGAGTTTGAAGGAATTTCCAAAATTCAACCCACGACATATATATACCCAGTCACCGTCGGTGTGACCGAGTGGAATGACTCGGTGGCACCGAAATATAGAATCGCAAGCGGTTACTGCAACTCGATGAGACCAAACTGTTCTAATCGGTTGCACCGAGGTGAAAACCTAGATCAACTCAGTGCTTTTGGTGGGACCGAAAGGAGTGAATCGGTCAGACCGAAAGTCATTAAGTGGTTTTGGAAGTTTAAGCCCTTGACGGATCGGTGGCTCCGAGTGCTCCTCACCCGGAGGGTCCAAATTTGACTTGATCAAACTTTGTGATGTAGCATGAATAGAGTTTGAGACGAGAAAGACATAGATAGCTAGAGGGATTACTTAGGCATTCTTGTCCATCCATTCGGCAAATAGAAAAGCCAAACAATCAAAGCAACAAATGGATGTCCTTGAGTGGGAAAAATATGCAACCAACATGCTCGCACAATAAGATAGCAAATGAAATATAAAGCAAAGCATGCACAAACACTCTATCATCTATCAAGCAATTGGTGATGACTAGGTCATCTATATATGAGTATATTGACTGAGCAGTCAAATGAGAACATTTGATCGTAGGTCATACTCATCATTTAAGCACAAGTGGGGTTACCACTTTTACATAAAGCATTGTTGTGTTCACACCATTAGAGTTGCTTTTGCTCAATTCTTAGAGCAAAGCTCCCCTAGATGTGATATCCCCCCTAAGAGGGATGAACTAACCCTGGGTTTTGTTGATGATGACTTCATGTAGGTGTTGAAGATGTAGATGCTCATCGTTGATGTAGATCATTTGGAGCAATCCATTGGAGTGATTTGCACTTTCAATACCTATATGGGTTAGTCCCACAAGGAACATACAAGGATATCCATAGACATAGAGTGAAATACACATATGATGTTGTCCATGAAAGCATTAGGTTACCTTGTCCCTTGTCTTACCAACAAGAGGGTGTCGGCGTCCTGAGAACGGGGGTATCTAGACTTGCCTGCCTGTGGCCCATGGCATGGCTCCACCAGTGGCCTGGTACGGCCCATCATCCGCAGCAAACAACTCAAGACCCTCGCGAGGCGGATGATGTCAAGACCTCCCTGGGGGCAGCCTCACTAGGCTAGCTCCTGAGGCACGGAGATATCCATGCAAGGGGAACCTCGTGAGGTTCACATGATGTGAGCCATGACGACCAAGGCCAGGCGGGCGCCAGCGGGCGCAGTGTACCAGTTTCCTCTTTGGTGCTAAAGAGACAGGCGCATGCGAGGAGTCCTGAGGCAGCCGGCAAAGGTTTCCATATCGGTGCAACAAGACCAAGGCCAGCAGGGCGGCAGGACGAAGGTCACCGCAGAGCCCACAATAGCGTCACCACCAGAGTCTTTGGCAGGCAAAGACCACCTTTTATCAGGATAGTTTGTATTAGTTGCCCCCCTTCAAACTTGGTTGCTGTTGGATCCCTTCCCTCCTAACATTTGGGAAGTGGACCAGGGCCTCTATAAATAGGGCTAGCCACCACCGTAGCAAGGGACGGATCATTCAGACCATCCTCACACACACCAACTCATCGAGCTCAAGAACACCTCTCCTCAGGAGGCAGTTCATCCATTTTATTAGTTCATCCCTAGCCTTCGAGGCAATCCACCACCATCACACTGGAGTAGGGTATTAAACCACAACGGTGGCCCGAACTAGCGTAAACCTATGTGTCTCGTGTTCCTTGGGTCCGTCGAGCTAGGCCGTGGGATCGTCGAGCGAGCGAACTAGAGAGGAGGAATACTTTGTGCGCACCCCAGTGTTCGAACCTCAAGGGTTTGCCGGAACCCATGATCCGACATTTGGTGTGCCAGGTAGGGGTGCGCCGAAGCTTCTTCTCCGTCGATCGACCCGCCACCGCCTGGCGGCTCTGATGTCTAACGGTCCAAGGACCCATGCCGACCACTGGCGGCCTAGCCCGCCCGGTCGCCGCCATCCGTGCAAGAAGACCTCAACTCCGTGCTCCAGGCGGCCCGCGCGCCGCCCAACGCCCGCGGGTGCGGGCAGCGGGGCCCGACGCCCATCACCCTCGCGCCGCGGCGCACACATGCAGCCGCACGATCCTCAGGTTACACTGCGGCAACGACACTGCATACCCGACGGGAGCAGGTGAACATGTGAGCCGCACTCATCGTGGCACGGGAGTTGCTGCGGTGTAGATTTGCGGAGAGTGGTCGCGACGCACTACTGGAGCGGGTTGCTGAACTGCTGGATGCCGCTTGCAGAGGTACGCCGCCTTTCTGCTCCTTAGCCACACCCCAAGTTGTGGCGGAAGCGTGCGCGAGGCCCTAGAAAGCTCGTGCGCCCCTTGGGGCATCAGGGGGATCCGAAGACACCAACACGGGCCTTGGCACGGGCCGCCCTGCCCCAACCACGCCCTCACTAGGAGGGACGAGCGCTGGCGGCCCGCCGCAAGGGTGCGCCGGGATGCCACACAGCGGCCACCAGGGTCAAATGCCGCAACTGGCAGCTCAAGGCGCGGGGCACCTAGGTGGCGGTTCCGGCGAGGTGACTGCGGACGCCTACGTGCCCCGGATGGTGAATCTGGAGTACCTGCCGGGGGAAGGCCCCGATCCGTTCCCTGGACCAGGATGGGCGGCTGGAGGGCCCGGGGTGCGGGCCTTCCACGAGTCACCCAGAGGCTTTGCCAACCCCCTCAGCGACGACAACGGCGGGGTACAGCCGATATTCATGAGCAAGCTTATGCTAACCCTAAACTGCTGGACAACTAGGCTGCAGTAGCAGTTAGAGACCTCAGGGAAATGGCCCTGCCCCCGACAGGAGTGGTGCTCTGGGGGTTAAGCGGGAGAGGCCCGGAGCCAAGCCCTCCCCCATGCCATACAGAGCGAGGTGCTGCACGGAGGTAGGTCCTCTGTCGGGGGAAGCGTTGGCAAGCCTTTCCCCCCGGCAGAGGGCCCGTGGTCGGTAAGGGCGCCGCTAGCATCCCCCTTGCCCCTTGGTCTCGTCCTGGTTTCCAGACGCCCCAACGGTGGTCAGGGGTGGCGCGGGGCGGGGCCCTCGCATGGCGATATGAAGTAAGGATTGCGCCTGTGAAGGTCTCTGCTCATGACACTCTCACATAATAATGAGTGGGGCTATACATGCCCCAGAGTCTCCGAAGTGCCGCCCTCGGGCCTCAAGGGTTCCCGCCCACGTCCTAGTGGAAGCACCATGCTCCGGCTGCCGTCGACAGTGTCCCCCAATGACTATGCTCACAGCCAGTGAAAGCACTTCGCTCCGCGCTGGTGGGAAGACAAGAAGACTAGCTAGGTGCCGGACGCGGCCATTCGCTTTCATCCCCTTTTCTGTAGCTCAATTTGCCGCTTTTTGGATCTGAACTTGGAATCTCATTTTCATTCTCAAGTTGGGGGGGGGGGGAGTCTTCTTGCTCGAGTGAGTTTCTTGCGTTTTGGTTGCGTGCTCTGTTTAGAGACTTGCGCCTATTGCCCCTTCCCCTACGAGCGCCTCGCGAGCGGGGGCTAGGCATGGTATGCGCACAACGACCATGCTCAGACATGCCCGGATGGTGGCAACCTCCCTCCAAGACCAAGAGCGCAATCGTCGTGGGGCCATTGCGCGCACACCCTGCCGAGGTCTGGCGCTCGCTCCTCGCAAGGCCCTCTTAGGCAGACCAGTAGGCTCCTTGGGAAATCTAACCCTCGCGAGCTCCGGGGGGCCCCTCTCAGGAGCAAGGCGCATCGACAACCACAAAACCAGTTCAAGGCCCGCTGGGACAAGGTAAATTACAGCGGCAGAGCCTGCTGAGGGGCTCGTGCACCTACAGAAGCACGTTCAAGTCTAGCCTGAAAAGAAAATATAATAGGAATTTACTTACACGAGCCCCCCTCTCCAAAATGCTCTCACGCCTTTAGAGGCCGTGTCCAAGTCTTTACGTGCAGGCTAAAGCGAAGGAGCGCGAGCTCAATCGGACATGTCACTCGCGGCGTCGCCCGGATCGCTCTCGTACCCACTGTTGGCGCTGTCGCTGGCGTCGTCTTCACTGTCATCAACCACGCCGCCTTCGTCCGCCATGACCACCGCCACGTCGTCCTAGGTGGCAAAGGCCCTGACCAGAGCATCCACATTATTGTCCACCCAACGCGCCAGGTTGTCCCGGATGGCCCCGGGCACTGGAGCGATGGCTGCGTCAAAGTCGAAGTGGGGATCGATGTTCTGGAGATGACTGAAGAGGCGGGAGAACGCGCGCCCGAGGAGGCCTCACCTCCTTTCTTCAACAAGCTCGCAAGCCCTTGTGGCCTGGTCCTCCAGGCACGTCACGACATCGGTAAAGAAATGGAGATGGCTGGCATAGTCTTCCGCGTGGGGATGACGGGCACGCTCCTCGCAGATGGCGCCCAGTGCCCGGTTGACCCTCAATCTCAGGGCCTGGAGCATCGGAGCGTGCTTGCGCTGCAACATCTGCCGACAACACGCCTCCTCCCGGTTCTGCTGCGCGAGGGACTCGACAGCATCAACCCGCTGTTGGAGCAAAAGCAGTTCAGCAGGGTGGAGGTTAGCTTGGCCTGGGCGGAGGTCAGGGCCGCCATGGCGGTCCTCTCATGATCCACCGCCTCGTCCATCCTTGACCTGAGGGTGGTGGTCCTGCCTTCAGCCTTGGCCTCCAAGAGCTTCAACTTTAGGTCGTGCACATTGGCAAGATCCGCGCGAGCCTTCGCCACCCTGCGGTCGACCTCCTCCCAGATCCCGGCCTCGCACGCATTGACGGCGTCTTCAGCCAGGGCCACCTGGCGCTCCCTCGTCTCCAACCGTTCAAGCTCGAGGCTGCGCTCCGAGGCCTCCAGCAGCAGCGCCTCCTTGCGCTCCAGGATCTCTTTATCTTCGGAAGGTGACCTCCTCATCAACGCCAAGGCGGTCCCGCCTGCCTCGACCTGCTGCTCCATGGCAGCATTCAGGACCTGGAGCTCTCGTTCACGCTCCTGGGCGACCTCGTGGTGGCGATCGGCCTCCCTAGCCTATTCCAAGGCCCAAGCGTTGGCTTCGCGCGAGGTCGCAAGGGGTGCCTCGGCTTTCGTGCTAGCGCGCTCGCGTTGGAGACGCCCGAAGTTGATGGCCACCTTCAGTTGATGTCATTCGTCCTCCAGCCGAAGGCCCTCAGTCTCAAGGCAGGTGTCAACATCCACAAGCTCTTCCCCAAGCCGGCTTAGCGCACCCATCGCCTCCCGGAAGAGCTTGTGACGGACAGCGCCGCGCCCACGCGCACGCTCCAACGCACGACCATGTCCGTCCTCCACACATGGGATCGTTGGGGAAGCTCGAGTCGCATCACCTGCCCCAAGCAGAGGGGCGGAGGCCGGTGCCTTCCTCGTGGCCTCTCGGGCCTCGGCGGAGGCCCCGCGAGGCAGGTCCTCGCTGCTCGAGGGCAAGGCTACGTGTGATGACCGGTGGAGGGGCCCTCGGCACTCTCCTAGCGCCCCAGGCAAGACCGCAAAGGAGGGACGACAAGAGCGCAGGGTCAAGGCACCCGGTCAGCCCATCTACTTCCCCAGCAGGCCTCGAGCGACGTGCAGCACTGGCAGGGAATGCTCAGGGCCAGCGGAGGGCCTGGAGTCGGCGGAGGTCGCTTCTCGGGAGATTTTGCCACCCTGGCCAAAGGGACCCTAAAGAATTGCGGTCAGGAGGAGATGCAACACTCAGGAAATTACGAGGATAAGGTACTCACTCGTCTATGGCAATGTACTTCCTCTGCTTCAATGGCCGGGAGGCGTCGCCGCTACAGCTTGGAGACCCCTTCCTCTTGCGAAGCACTTCGAAGTCCTGTCGAAGCCGACCGAAGCCCCGAATATGGTCGCTAGTGCCAGGCGCGGTTGGCATGGTTCCTGAGGAGGCGACGTCAGGTGTGTGGGGATACGTCGACTTCTCGGCCCCTGCTTCATGACAACTCGCCAGGGCCTCGGGGGCTTCAGCCTCAGGTGCATCGGACTGCATCAGCCCCCTGGCCGCTTCCTCAGAATGGCTCTCTTGAGCCCCAGGGGTCGTCACTTCAGGAGCCCCGAGCAACGCCGGTTCCCCACCAGCTGCGTCACCAACGCTCGACATCGATCGCCCCCTGCGCCCACTTCTAGGTTGAGCGTTGCGCTGGCGGCAGGCGAAGGAACCACGAAGACAGGGTTCTCTCGAGGCCCTTCAAGGCCGACCAGGCGCAGTCCCCATTCATCAAATGGGGGCATCTACCTCGCAAACTCCACCTTGTTCGAGCAGCAATACAAGAGGCAGCCCTCCTCCGGCAGACTGGCTGGCGCCGGGTCACCCGTCAGGAGCTCAGGCACAGCGCTGCGCCTCAAGAGGAAGCTCAGACGCGTGAAGCCTTATGGGGTCCTCGCTGCCAAAGAAGGTCCACATCGGTCGGGAGTGGCGTTGGAGCGGAGCAATGCGGCGTCTGATGAACTCCTTTACCACCATGGGCGCTGTCACCCCGAGATCCTTCAGCCTGGCCAGCCGACGCCAAACATGGGCGAGCCGCGGGTCAACAAGCCTTGCGTGCCCCCAACCGGTGCTGGGGACGGTGGGTGCCATTGGAAGCAAGAGCAGGGGGCTGAGCACGCCGGCATCCACAAACACCCACCGCTTCCTAAATCCACTCACAACCGGTGAGAGCTAGAAGTCGACCCCCGAACCGGCCGTCGCTACCATGGCCTGGAAGCTCAAGCATCCCGAGTGTTGCCAGGCATCAATCAGATGCAGCGAGAAGAAATGGCAAAGCAAATCTATGTAGGGAGCAATGCCCACCATGGCCCCGTAGACAAAGGCAAAGACGACAAGGAGAATGATGGACATGGGATCCATGTGCAGCGCATTGACTTGGTAGTGAGAAAGCACGGCATTGAAGAAGGCAGAGAAACGGGGAATCAGGCCAGCCCAGAGGGCGTGAAGATGAATGGGGATCTCGGTGGCTGTCCTATCAATTGCGGTGCGGGAAGCAGGCCAGGCTACCGTCGCCCCCAGTCATTGCAATCGGAAGCGCGCGCTGGGGGAACCTTGTCCATCGCTTCTTGGTTGAGCACCACCGACCGCTCGACGGTGGGCTCGAAGGCCGGTGGCACTTCAGTTGAGGCATGGTGTAACGCCCCGAGACCGATGTGCCAGGTGTCCGCCAGTTATTCGCTGTTGTTGCCTTGTCATTCTCTTGCGTGTTGCATCTTGTCATATCATCATGTGCATTGCATCATCATGTTTTAAAACTTGCATTCGTCCAGGTTCTCCGAGTTCTCTCTGTTGTCCATTCTGAGCCCAACCACACTGGCACGCGCCCGCGACATCTCTGAAATAGTATTTTATAAATGGCCGGAAAATGTTCTCGGAATGGGTTGAAAGTTGGCGTGCGGTCTTATTATAGTGTAGATAGACCGCCTGTCAAATTTCATCGCATTCGGAGTTCGTTTGACGCCCCAACGATTAACTATAGCAGCAGTATAGCCGGTCAAACGTCGGACGTTTTCGGTCTCCGGAAATAGTTGTCGGGTTGCTTTCCCCCTCTCTCTTCTCAGCCCACCACCACTCACCGTCAGGCCCTACCTAATCTCTCTTGTCAGCCCGCGGCCCTCCTCGCGCGTGCATCCGAAAAGCTGTCCCGGACCCGACCCGAACTGTCGCCACCATTGTGTCCGGATCATCCCCAAACATCTACAAAACGTCTCCGTTTTGTTTATTAGGCTTCCTAACCTAGTTTTTCTTGAACCGCCCGATTTTGATCGGAGGGTCCAAATCTACCCTAAACTCCCCTCTTTCCATATATATAGAACCCCTAGTCTAATTTGAGACAAAACCCTAAAACCTAGGGGATGTCCCATCCATTCCGTGTCCGCCGCCGCCACCCACCCACCATATCCATCGAGATCCTCCCAGATCCATCCACTCCACCCAGCCGACACGACCAACTCCCTTGTTTTCAGCACAAGCCAATCTCCTCCTCCTTCCAATCGATCCAACCAAGCCGCGCCGCTCTAATCCCGCAGGAGCCCGAGCTCCTCTGCCCAGCAGCGCCCGATCTCCCCTCATCCCCGAGCTCCACTTGAACCCCCTCCTGCTCTGCTTCGTCTTGCTCTCCGAGCCCAACAGGAGATGGACCCCTCCATGCCGTGCTCCTCACCGAGCCCCACCTCGTCGCCGGAGAGGATCTCCTGCAGGACCTCTGGCCTCCTCCCACGTCCAGCCACAGAGCACCACGTCGCCCCGATTTCCCGCGCCCCCTCTCGAACCAGGAGCAGGAGCTTGCCCGCGCGCTGGCTAGTAGCAGTGCGCCCCGCCTCAACTCGCCATGGAGACCACCGCGGCAAGGCCAACCCTCGTCGCCCTTCTCCTTTTCCATCCCTTCTTCTTCCACCTCCCTAATCTGCCGAACCTGCCGCTGACCTCTGCTTCCTCTTCTTCGAGCAAGAGTGCTCGTCCCCAAGTCCCGTGCGGCCTCTGTCGAGAGGAGGACGACAGTCTCGATGCCTGCGTTGACTGCGCCGCGTCCGTACGCGTACATCTGGTGGGCTCCAAGGCCCAGCTACGCTCTCCAACTGTAGCCCAGTAACCAACCGACTAGGCCTCAGCCCACTGGTTGAGGCCACACCCGAGCGCCCTTTTTTGTTGTTGTTGTTGTTGTTTTCCTTCTGTTGGGCCCAATCTCAGATGCAGCCCGATTCCTTTTTTCTCCGTGGAACAAATTTAGATATTATTCCAGAGACTGCAATTTTTCAGAAAACCCCTTGCACAAAATGCATATAATAACTCAAAATTTGTGCATCGGATTAAAATGAATTATATATGAAATATGCTTAGTTTTTCATCTAGTTTCATTATATGTCATTTTCATCCATGTTAAAAATGTTTAAAATGTTGTTTGCATATAATTTGCTCCTATGCCATGCCAAAATGCTTTAATTCATAACTAAATAACCGTAGCTCCGTTTTAAATAATCTTTATATGTAAATGGGGTAGAAAATGCCTAGTTTAACATGGTGCTTTCATCTTGCATGTTTAACAACTCTAAAATTATGTTTAGGGCAGAACAGTACCAAACCCAATATATGCATATGAGGGTTTTCCGGACTTGTTGTTTGTTGTTCCGGCCTCATTTAAACTTTCCTAGATAGGTAGTTTTCATTTGCTTCACCCTCTTGACATGTTTGTCAACATTTAATATTGTTGGGTACATAAACGAGAGAGAACTAAATAAGTCATGTGGTGTTTCGCCAATATGCAACGGAGTTGCATGTTGAGCTCCACTTAATTTGTAAGATTGTTTGTGCATTTTGCCATGCCATGCTTCATTAAATCGGACATGCATCATTCTTGTTTGCGCATCATGCCATGTCTATGTGGTGGTTGTTTACTATATTGTTTGCTTTCTTTCCAGTGTTGCTTCTTCGGATTAGTTCCGATAACGTCGCATTTGTGAGGATTCGTTCGACTACGTCCGTTTTTCTTCTTCATGGACTCGTTCTTCTTGCTTGCGGGATTTCAGGAAAGATGACCATACCCTCGAAATCACTTCTATCTTTGCTTGCTAGTTGCTCGCTCTTTTGCTATGCCTATGCTACGATGCCTACCACTTGCTTATCATGCCTCCCAAATTGCCATGTCAAGCCTCTAACCCACCTTGTCCTAGCAAACCGCTGTTTGGCTATGTTACCGCTTTGCTCAGCCCCTCTTATAGCGTTGTTAGTTGCAGGTGAAGATTGAAGTTTGTTCCTTGTTGGAACATGGAGATCTTTCCTTGTTGGAACATTGTTTACTTGTTGGGATATCACAATATATCTTATTTAATTAATGCATCTATATACTTGGTAAAGGGTGGAAGGCTCGGCCTTATGCCTGGTGTTTTGTTCCACTCTTGCCGCCCTAGTTTCCGTCATATCGGTGTTATGTTCCTGGATTTTGCGTTCCTTACGCGGTTGGGTAATAATGGGAACCCCTTGACAAATCGCCTTGAATAAAACTCTTCCAGCAATGCCCAACCTTGGTTTTACCATTTGCCACCTAGCCTCTTTTTCCCTTGGGTTTCGCGGACTCAAGGGTCATCTTATTTTAACCCCCCCCGGGCCAGTGCTCCTCTGAGTGTTGGTCCAAACTAGAGTCCTGTGCAGCGCCCCCTCGGGGAAACTTGAGGTTTGGTTTTAGTTGTATGGAGCACTCATCTGAGTGTGCCCTGAGAACGAGATATGTGCAGCCCCTATCAGGATTTGTCGGCACATTCGGGCGGTGTTGCTGGTTTTGTTTTAACTTGTCGAAGTTGTCTTGTAGAACCGGGATACCGAGTCTGATCGCAATGTCTCGGGAGAAGGTATATCCTTCGTTGACCGTGAGAGCTTGTCATGGGCTAAGTTGGGACACCCCTGCAGGGATTTGAACTTTTGAAAGCCGTGCCCGCGGTTATGGGCAGATGGGAATTTGTTAACGTCCTATTGTAGAAAACTTGAAGCTGACCTTAATTAAAATGCATCAACCGCGTGTGTAACCGTGATGATCTCTTTCCGGCGGAGTCCGGGAAGTGAACACGGTGTTGGAGTTATGCTTGACGTAGGTTGTTCTAGGATCACTTCTTGATCATAATTTCTCAATCGTGCTTTGCCTTCTCTTCTCGCTCTCATTTGCGTATGTTAGCCACCATATATGCTAGTCGCTTGCTGCAGCTCCACCTCATACCTTTACCTTACCCATAAGCTTAAATAGTCTTGATCGCGAGGGTGCGGGATTGCTGAGTCCCCGTGGCTCACAGATACTTCCAAAACCAGCTTGCAGGTGCCGAGGATACTGTGCAGTTGACTCAGCAATCTCGCACCCTCGCGATCAAGACTATTTAAGCTTATGGGTAAGGTAAAGGTATGAGGTGGAGCTGCAGCAAGAGACTAGCATATATGGTGGCTAACATACGCAAATGAGAGCGAGAAGAGAAGGCAAAGCACGATCAAGAAATTATGATCAAGAAGTGATCCTAGAACAACCTACGTCAAGCATAACTCCAACACCGTGTTCACTTCTCGGACTCCGCCAGAAAGAGACCATCACGGTTACACACGCGGTTGATGCATTTTAATTAAGGTCAACTTCAGGTTTTCTACAACCGGATGTTAACAAATTCCCATCTGCCCATAACCGTGGGCACGGCTTTCGAAAGTTCAAATCCCTGCAGGGGTGTCCCAACTTAGCCCATGACAAGCTCTCATGGTCAACGAAGGATATACCTTCTCCCGAGACATTGCGATCAGACTCGGTATCCCGGTTCTACAAGACAACTTCGACAAGTTAAAACAAAACCAGCAACACCGCCCGAATGTGCCGACAAATCCCGATAGGAGCTTCACATATCTCGTTCTCAGGACACACTCAGATGAGCGCTCCATACAACTAAAACCAAACCTTGAGTTTCCCCGAGGGGGCGCTGCACAGGACTCTAGTTTGGACCAACACTCAGAGGAGCACTGGCCCGGGGAGGTTAAAATAAGATGACCCTTGAGTCCGCGAAACCCAAGGGAAAAAGAGGCTAGGTGGCAAATGGTAAAACCAAGGTTGGGCATTGCTGGAAGAGTTTTATTCAAGGCGATTTGTCAAGGGGTTCCCATTATTACCCAACCGCGTAAGGAACGCAAAATCCGGGAACATAACACCGATATGACGGAAACTAGGGCGGCAAGAGTGGAACAAAACACCAGGCATAAGGCCGAGCCTTCCACCCTTTACCAAGTATATAGATGCATTAATTAAATAAGATATATTGTGATATCCCAACAAGTAAACAATGTTCCAACAAGGAACGATCTCCATGTTCCAACAAGGAACAAACTTCAATCTTCACCTGCAACTAACAACGCTATAAGAGGGGCTGAGCAAAGCGGTAACATAGACAAACAACGGTTTGCTAGGACAAGGTGGGTTAGAGGCTTGACATGGCAATTTGGGAGGCATGATAAGCAAGTGGTAGGCATCGTAGCATAGGCATAGCAAAAGAGCGAGCAACTAGCAAGCAAAGATAGAAGTGATTTCGAGGGTATGGTCATCTTGCCTGAAATCCCGCAAGGAAGAAGAACGAGTCCATGAAGAAGACAAACGGACGTAGTCGAACGAATCCTCACAAACGTGACGTTATCGGAACTAATCCAAAGAAGCAACACCGGAAAGAAAGCAAACAATATAGTAAACAACCACCACATAGACATGGCATGATGCGCAAACAAGAATGATGCATGTCCGGTTTAATGAAGCATGGCATGGCAAAATGCACAAACAATCTTACAAATTAAGTGGAGCTCAACATGCAACTCCGTTGCATATTGGCAAAATACCACATGACTTATTTAGTTCTCTCTCGTTTATGTACCCAACAATATTAAATGTTGACAAACATGTCAAGAGGGTGAAACAAATGAAAACTACCTATCTAGGCAAGTTTAAATGAGGCCAGAACAACAAACAACAAGTCCGGAAAACCCTCATATGCATATATTGGGTTTGGTACTGTTCTGCCCTAAACATAATTTTAGAGTTGTTAAACATGCAAGATGAAAGCACCATGTTAAACTAGGCATTTTCTACCCCATTTACATATAAAGATTATTTAAAACGGAGCTATGGTTATTTAGTTATGAATGAAAGCATTTTGGCATGGCATAGGAGCAAATTATATGCAAACAACATTTTAAACATGGATGAAAATGACATATAATGAAACTAGATGAAAAACTAAGCATATTTCATATATAATTCATTTTAATCCGATGCACAAATTGTGAGTTATTATATGCATGTTGTGCAAGGGTGTAAGTGCATCTAGTGCCACCCCTAGTTGGTTTCAGAGTATTGACGACAAACCTAGTTGAGGGACTAATGTGTTTGTGAGAATTGCAGGATAACACAGGTAGAAGTCCCTCATTGATTCGTTTTTCCTACCAGAGATGACCCCTAAAAATGTATGAAGACATTGAAGTCAAAGGTGGTATATGAAGATATTCACATTGAAGACTATGACAAGAGAAGACACCACATGAAGCCTATGGAGCTCGAAGACTTAGATCTTTCGTAGTTCTCTTTCTTCTATGTTGAGTCATAGGAACCACCGTACTATTAAGTGGGGTCCAAGAGAACCAGTCAAAATGACTGAAGTGATGCTTAAACAAAACCTATGTCTTCGAGTGAAGACTTTGAGAGCGAATCTTGTCCAGAGTCGGGCAAGTCAGCTTTGCTTGAAGCCCAAGTAAAGTTGCCGTGTGAGTTTGAAATCTGACCGTTGGAACACGTGTCAGTTCCTTAGTGACCCGGGGTCATTTCGGACAAATCAGGTCGGGTTGCCAAGTGGCTATAAATAGCCCACCCCCTACAACCATAAACGGTTGGCTGCTCAGATTCAGAGTACGGCTTTTGTCGTTTGAGAGCAACCCACCTCGAAGCCTTTGAGAGAGAATTCCTTGCGAGGATAAAGCCCTAACCACCCAGAGCCAAAGAGAATTAGGCATCACTTAAGTCTTCTTGTCTGTGTGATCTGAAGACTTATTACATTTGAGGACTGTGCATCCTCCAGCCGGTTAGGCGTCGCGTTCTGAGCATCCAAGAGACATTGTGGATTGCCGGTGAACGAAGTCTGTGAAGGTTTGGGAGTCTACCTTGAAGACTTACCAGAGTGATTGGGCGAGGTCTGTGTGACCTTAGCTCAAGGGGAATACGGTGAGGACTGGGTGTCCTGAGCTGCGTGTTCAGGACTGGGTGTCCGGGACTGTGTGTCCTAAGGTTTAAATACCTAGCCGCCCTAACCAGACGTATAGTTGTCACAGCAACTGAAACTGGTCCAACAAATCATTGTCTTCAGCGAGTCACTGGTTTCATCTTCCCTTCCCTTTACTTACTGTTACTCCTTGTGAAGTCATTGTATGTTCGCACTATCTTTTGTCTTCACCGAGTGACTGCGTGTTCTGTGTGGCTTCACAATATCTTCCTACCCGATCCTTACTACATTGCTGTTATTAGTCATTGTGCTTTCACTCTATTGAATACTTGACTATGGCTTGCCTAGTGTAGTCTACCTTCCGCTGCAGGGTAATAGGTTTATTTCTATCATTTGTCTTCATAACTTCCACGTTTTGAAGACTTTCATAAAAATCACCTATTCACCCCCCTCTAGTCGATATAACGCACTTTCAATTGGTATCAAAGCAAGGTGCTCCCTTGTTCTGTGTGATTCGGTTTAACCACCTGGAGTTTTAGCTATGTCGATTGCAGGGATAATTAAAGTGTCCGCTGCGTGCCCCGTCTTCGATGGAACTGAATATCCCTACTGGAAGAATAAGATGCGCATGCATCTTGAAGCCATTGACGTCGACCTATGGTATGTCGTCAAGAACGGCGTTCCCAAGGCTGGAGAAGGTGTCACTGCTGCTGATGTCAAGAAGTTCGTTCAACTGGACTCTACTGCCAAGAATATCATCTGTGGTCATCTGACCAAAGGACAGTATGGCCGTGTGAGTGCTTTGGAAACATCTAAGCTGGTCTGGGACTGGCTCTCCAAGGTCAATGAAGGCGTCTCAACCCAGAGAGATCATAGAATCAGTGTCCTTCGCAACCTCTTCAACCGCTTCAAGCGAAATGACAATGAGAATGTCCAGCTCACATTTGACCGACTCACTGACATCACAAATGAGCTTCAAGCCCTCGGCGCTACTGAGATCACCAAACATGAAGTCGTCAAGACACTACTGAGATCACTTGATAGTTCGTTTGACACCCTAGCCCTGATGATTCAAGAACGTCCTGATTTCAAGACACTCGATCCGTCTGACATACTTGAGAGGCTCAACATACATGAGTTTCAGCTTTCTGAGAAAAGAGATATCTATGGTTCAAACTATGGGCGAACTCATGCCTTGAAGGCAAAAGCTGTCTCCTCATCTGAAGAAGAATCTGACAGCAGTTCGGATGATCCTAAAGACATTGGAAGGGAACTTGCTATGCTTGTGAAGAAGTTCCAAAAATTCACCAAGAAGAAAGGTTTCAGAAAGTCTTCCCGATCAAGCTCAAGGAATGATGAAGCTTCTGCTCACGACTACAAGAAGAAAACATGTCACAAGTGCAAGAAACCTGTCCACTTCATCTCTGAGTGTCCACAGTGGGACAATGAGAACAAAAAGAAGAAGAAGAGCAACGAATATGACTCTGACGACAAGAAGAAGAAGAAATACTCAAAGTCTTCTTCCAAGTCTTCCTCAAAGTCTTCATCACACAAGAAGAGCTCATCTGGCAAGGCACGTGCGTTTGTTGGCAAGGAAATGGATTCAGAGGAGGAGTCCGCTTCTGAGGAGGCGGAGGTGGAGTCTGAGGAGGAGTCCGATTCAGGCGTCGCAAGTCTGGCTACAGCATACGTTGCCAAGTCCATCTTCAACACCGAAGACAATGACTTCATCACCGACACCGATGCAAATGACAAGGACTACTCCGCTTCTACCTACTGCTTCATGGCACGTGGTGCCAAGGTAAACACACGCACTACTCACTATCAAACATCTAGTGACGATGACTCTGATTGTGGTTCAAAACCCAGCTACAAAACACTTGCTAAAATTGCAACTGAACAACAGAAAGCTATGGAACATATTCAAAAAATGTTAGACAGAAGCGATGATCTGTTAGGTGCTGAAATGACTCGATCTGAATCCTTAATTGAAGACATAAAAAATCTTCACGTTAAGTATGAGGAACTTGAAAGTCATCATGAAACTCTCTCAACAACTCATGAAAAGCTTTCCTATGATTATCTTCAAAGGAAGCAAGATCTTGAGAAATTGAGAGCGGCTCATGAAGATCTTCAAAAGGAAAACGAGTCACTTCGCGCCAAACAGACCAGTTCCACTCAGGAAGGATTTGAACCACCATGTCTTAAATGCATTGAGCGTGATAATGCTACTTCTGTTGCTGAATGTTCTACTGCTACTACTGTTGCAATATCTTCAACTGTTGATGTGGTAACTAACCCCTCTGCGCTGCTATTGCTGATGAGAATGCTAGGTTGAAGACATTGCTTGAAACAGGGATGTACAAAAGTCTTAAAGGGCATCAGACACTATGTGATGTCCTCAAAAAGCAGATTTTGAACCGAAACCCGAGGAAAGAGGGTGTTGGGTTCATAAGGAAAATGAATGCTGATGGCTCTTACTGGAAACTTGAGCAGTACCCCAAAACCACGTGGGTTGCTGCAAAGGAACCTTCAGCAGATCCATCCAATCTATCTGGCTTCACTTGTGCTAACCCCATTATCATTGATGAATCCCTTGATGCAAACTATAAACTGTTTAAGAATCAGAATGGTGAAGTGTTTGCCAGGTACATTGGTACTAACTGCAGGAATGGACCGCCTATGAAGAAGATTTGGGTTCCGAAAAGGTGTCTGGAGAATCTTCCTGTGAATGTCATCATGACACCTCACGTGAAGAAGACAAACCTCTGACCAAAGGCTTCATACGGTCCAAAGGCTTCATACAGACAGAGGACTCACCTGAGTCGCACTAACGCAAATGTTTTGCAAGGAAACCATACTCAGGCATATGAATATGAGAGCGGTTCATCAAACCGCCATGTTCATAAGACCAAGAACTATTCTGCTTATTCTTATGAGTACTATTGTCCGCCTGCAAGACTGTTTGCTAGGGCTCCAAAGCCAAAGTTCTCTGATGCTGCACTTAGACTTATTGCTTCTAAGCCACCCTTGAAGATGTGGGTGGCTAAGAAAGCTTAACTCTCTTTTGCAGGGAAAGGTCTCCAGCAGAAAACCAAAATCGTCTGACGCTATTGCTGGGGATCTTAAACATCTTGTAGGGCGCAAGATCAAATGCCCGAATGGTCTTACTATGTACTTCGTTCCTGAATCGCTTGCTACTCTCCCTATTAGTCCTAATCTGGATCTAAGCTTTCATAACCCACTGGTTCGTCAAATGTTTTTGCTTCACAATGCTCTTCGTGAAGCCTATCCCCCTAACTGCACTATAGGGTACGACACCAGCGTCTTCAGAATGGATTATTGATAGTGGGTGTACAAATCACATGACTGGCAAAAGAAGCCTTCTTATGGACTCAACCTTACGTCCATCCGACAAGAGCCACATCACATTTGCTGACACTAGTAAAAGTAAGGTATTGGGTCTAGGTAGAGTTGCAATCTCAAGGGATCAACACATGGATAAAGTCATGCTTGTTGAATCCCTTGGCTTCAACTTAATGTCTGTCTCAATGCTTTGCGATTTAAACATGATCATAATATTTGGAAAATATCGTTGCCTTGTTCTAATGGAATCTGACAAGTCTCTAGTATTTGAAGGGTATCGAAAAGATGATTTGTACGTGGTAGATTTCTCAGCAGGACCACAGCTTGCCGTATGTCTTCTAGCAAAAGCTTCAGAATGCTGGCTCTGGCATCGGAGGCTTGGGCATGCTGGCATGAGGAACCTCCACACCCTGGCAAAGAAGAAGCATGTCATAGGCATCGAGGGTTTCAAGTTCAAGAAAGATCACTTATGCGGTGCCTGTGAGGCAGGAAAGATGACAAGGGTCAAACATCCCTTGAAGACAATCATGACCACTACTCGACCCTTCGAACTGCTTCACATGGATCTTTTCGGTCCCACTCATTACTCAACTCTTACTACTACTGCTTGTCTCTATGGCTTTGTCATTGTTGATGATTATTCTAGATATACTTGGGTGCACATAATCCTTTACAAGACTGAAGTGCAGGATGTCTTCAGACGCTTCGCCAATCGAGCAATGAACAACTATGGCGCCAAGATAAAGCATATCAGAAGTGACAATGGCACTGAATTCAAGAACACTGGCCTTGATACATATCTTGATACCTTGGGCATCACACATGAATTCTCAGCCCTGTACACGCCACAGCAGAATGGGGTCGTCGAACGCAAGAACAGAACACTCATTGAGATGGCCAGAACGATGCTAGATGAATACAAGACTCCAAGAAAATTCTGGCCTGAAGCCATTGATACTGCATGCCATACAATCAATCGTGTGTATCTTCACAAGCTTCTGAACAAGACATCTTATGAGCTCCTTACTGGCAAGAAGCCAAATGTAAGTTACTTCAGAGTATTTGGCGCCAGGTGCTGGATCAAGGACCCACATCACACCTCAAAGTTTGCACCAAAAGCACATGAGGGTTTTATGCTTGGATATGGAAAGGATTCGCACTCCTACAGAGTCTTCAATCTCTTTCATTACAAAGTGGTTGAAACAGTGGATGTGCGGTTCGATGAGACCAACAGTTCACAAAGAGAGCAACTGCCAAATGTGCTAGATGAAGTTCCATCCAGTGAATCAATCAAGCTAATGGGAACTGGAGAAATTGTACCTTCTGAAGCTCATACTGAAGAAGAACTTATCATCTCAGCACCTGATCAACATGAAGACAATGCTCAGCCTGAAGACATTCCTTCTAACAACGACAATGATCAGCAAGAGCAAAATCTTCGCCCTGTACATCCTCGCGTTGCCAATGAAGTGCAGATTGAAAGAATAATTGATAGCATCAATGCACCCTGTCCACTCACTCGTTCAAGGGCAACTCAGCTAGCAAATTTCTGTGGGCACTTCGCATTCGTCTCAATAATAGAACCCAAGAAAGTTGAAGAAGCCTTCATGGAACCTGAATGGATTCAAGCTATGCAAGACGAGCTTCAACAGTTTGAGCTGAATAATGTATGGGAATTGGTCAAGCGTCCCGATCCTCGGAAGCACAACATAATAGGCACCAAATGGATATACCGCAACAAGCAAGATGAGCATGGTCAAGTTGTCAGAAACAAAGCTCGTCTCGTTGCTCAAGGATATACTCAAGTGGAAGGCATTGACTTCGATGAAACATTTGCTCCTGTGGCTAGACTTGAAGCCATACGCATACTGCTAGCCTATGCAAATCATCACAACATACTTCTTTATCAAATGGATGTGAAGAGCACCTTCCTCAATGGGAAGATTGAAGAAGAAGTGTATGTTGCACAACCTCCTGGCTTTAAAGATCCAAAACATCCTGACATGGTATACAAGCTCAACAAGGCACTGTATGGCCTCAAACAAGCCCCTCGGGCCTAGTATGACACACTCAAATACTTCCTGAAGAGCAAAGGCTTCATACCTGGTTCTCTCAACCCCACTCTCTTCACGAAGACATATGATGGTGAACTGTTTGTGTGCCAAATATATGTGGATGACATTATCTTCGGCTGCACCAATCAGAAGTACAGTGAAGAGTTTGGATATATGATGCAAGAGCAATATCAAATGTCTATGATGGGAGAGCTGAAGTTCTTTCTCGGTCTTCAAATACGTCAGCAACGCAATGGCATCTTCATATCTCAAGAGAAGTATCTCAAAGATTGCCTGAAGAAGTTCGGTATGCAAGACTGCAAAGGCTTCACGACGCCAATGCCAGCCAAGCATCATCTGGGTCCTGACGATAATGGTAAAGAGTTCGATCAAAAGGTATACCGCTCCATGATTGGTTCTTTACTTTATCTATGTGCATCTAGGCCAGATGTTATGCTTAGTGTTTGCATGTGTGCTCGATTTCAAGCGGCACCAAAGGAGTCGCATCACTTAGCTGTGAAGTGAATTCTTCGATATTTGGCTCACACCCCAACTCTAGGATTATGGTATCCAAAGGGCTCAGAGTTTGATCTGGTTGGATTCTCGGATGCTGATTATGCTGGTGACAAAGTTGATCGCAAGTCTACATCAGGCACGTGTCACTTTTTGGGACGATCACTTGTATGTTGGTCTTTAAAGAAGCAGAACTGTGTATCTCTCTCCACTGCTGAATCTGAATACATTGCTGCTGGATCTTGCTGCGCTCAGAGACTATGGCATTCATCTGAAGTAAGTGCCACTCTACTACGACAACGAAAGCGCCATCAAGATTGCCAACAACCCAGTTCAGCACTCGAAGACAAAGCACACTGAAATTCGTCATCACTTTCTCAGAGATCATGTTGTGAAGGAAGATATTGATATCATACACGTCAACACTGAAGAGCAATTGGCAGATATCTTCACCAAGCCCTTGGATGAGAAGAAATTTTGCAAGTTACAGTGTGAGCTAAATATCCTGGAATCCTCAAATGTCCTGTGATCAGGCACACATCCTAACCCTTATGCATATTGATGACTTAGATGTGCAACACACGAAGTAAAGTATATCTTCAATCAATGAAGACATACATTCTAAGTGTGAATACATTAATGTGGAATTTGACTTCGGAGCGCCACGATAATTGCGCGCCATGTCTGGGTCTAATACTTCCTATACGGTGGGTAACGCCACCACCAAATGTTCTATTTTGAAGTGTTTCACTCATGGCGTTACCTTGCTATGTCTTCACATTTGGTTTGTGTAACACCCCGGATGTAACTTTCCCTTTTTGTACTCCAACTCTTGCCGTTTCTGGCGTTAAGTTATATTTATTTCCTCGGGTTCGGGTTTTGTCTTCGTGTGTTGTTGTCTTTTTCATGCATCTCATATCATGTCATCATGTGCATCGCATTTTCATACGTGTTCGTCTCATGCATCCGAGCATTTTCCCCGTTGTCCGTTTTGCATTCCGGCGCTTCGTTCTCCTCCGGTGGTCATTTCTAGCTTTCTTTCGTGTGTGGGGATTAAACATTTCCGGATTGGACCGAGACTTGCCAAGCGGCCTTGGTTTACTACCGGTAGACCGCCTGTCAAGTTTCGTATCATTTGGACTTCGTTTGGTACTCCAACGGTTAACCGAGGGACCGAAAAGGCCTCGTGTGTGTTGCAGCCCAACATCCCTTCAATTTGGCCCAAAACCCACCAAACTCTGCTCCATGTCCTAGAGCGTTCGATCACGATCGCGTGGCCGAAAACCGCACCTCATTTGGACTCTCCTAGCTCCACTTATGCCTATATATACACCCCTCCGTTTTCGGATCTCCCCTCTCCCCGAAACCCTAAAAAATCTACTCCGCCGCCATCGGACACGTCCGGCCGCAACCGGACGCGTCCGCCCGCCACCGCCGACCAACGGGACGCCGCCACGTCAGCCCGCGACGCCCCACATCGCCGCCTCAGCGCCGCCGGCCCGCCAGGCCCACGTCGGGCCCCCGAGGGCCCGAAGCCGCCGCTGCCCGCGCCTGTTGCTCCGCCGCCGCCTCTCCCATCTCCGGAGAACGCCGCCGCCGCGGGCCGCCCCGCGAGCCGAGCCGGAGCTCGCCGCGGACCACCGCCGCCGCCCTCCGCGTCACGCCGCCCCGCCACCACGACGGCCGAGCCGGCCCCGCCGCCCCTCGCCGCGGACGGCTCCGCCGCCCTCCACCGGTCTACCTCGACGCCGGCCAAGCCCCGGCCTCCTCTTCTTCCTCTCCAACGAACGATGACCTCAACTCCGGCCGGCTACAGTGTTTTCCGTCGAACATCGGTTTCCGTGCGAACCCCTAGATCTGATCCGAGAGGTTGTTTTTTTGCCAAGTCCCAGGAATTTCACTTCATATGCTCCTGTTCGAGGCTCCGTAACTTTGCATCCGTAGCTCCGATTTGGACTTTTAGCATATCAAAATGTTCGTCTCGACGAGTACGTCAGTTCATTCCATTGCATCATTTTCATTTGAGCTCATATTGATGCCCAAAATGCTGTTAGAAGGAGGCTTCGTGAGTTAATTGTCAGATCTGCTAGCTCATCTTAGACTTTTGTCATTTTGCCATGATTATTGTGTGCATGATATGCCTGTGAGTCCTTCATATGTTTTGTTAAGCATTTTGTCTTCTTTTTAGAGGTGCAACCCATGCATTTTTATGATGTGTGTGGTGACTTGTGCAAGCTTGCAAAGTGAGGCACCCGGTAAATCTGTTTTCAGGGACTTAGTAGTTTTCACTAAGTCTGGGATTATTTAGTTCATGATGCCATATGTTCAGCTTGTTTCCTAGTGATCCGTGCCTCTTTTGAGGATGATCAGTAAAGGAGTTTTGTTAATAATGTTATGCTCTATCCATCCATGTCTTTGTTTGCAATTATGGAGCAACCTAGCTTGAGTCAATCGAGCCCTACTTTTGCTTCGTGGTGAATCTGGGCAGATCGTCAACTCGTTTGCGATTTTGCCGATGCTATTGTAGTTGATCCGTGCATGCTATGCCATTGTTCTTGCCATGTCTAGCTAGAATTTTGTACCTTATTAATGTATGTATGCCTGCCTTGCCATGACTTGCACCGTGGTGAGTGCATCGAGCTCGTTTACATGCCTTCGTGAGTTATATTTCAGCATGTCTCAGTTTTCACTAAGTCTGAAAACTGATTGTGTTTTAGCTATGTTCGTGTGCCTGTTAGTATATTTTGTGATCCCTTTTGGCCCCAGGTAAATTTGGGACTTTTGTTAAGCTTGCTGAGTAGCTCCATGCCATGTTCTTATTTGTCCTAATCAGGTCATGTATCATGTTGTTTTGCTGCTCCGAAGAGGGCTTCGTGATCTGAAATTTCAGACAAGTGTTAATTTCACTAAGTCTGGAATCTGTTTTGCATTTGCGTTTTTGCCATGCTTGTTTGAACCTCATAATGGATGAATTGGCCGTGGCTCAGTGCTAGTATTTTGTTAAGAATCTTGTGTGAATCCCTGCCATGTATTTTGTTGTCATGTTTGGTGGCTGTAGCATGTCCATTTCATTGCATTTAGATGCCTACTTGCTGTAAATCGCAGACCGGTGTCATATCTTAAACCGCTTGCCATTTCCAAACCGTAACTCCGATTCCGGCGTTCTTTATATCGTTTTCAAGCGATTTCATCTCATATTTCCAGTGGCACCCATGGAATTCCAAGTTGAGGTCAGGTTCATGCATTTCCTGTCATATCTTGCATTTTGCATCCCGCATCGCATCCCGCATAGCATATCTTCATTTCATCGTATTGCTTGGTCTTGCACGTGGTTGATTGTATCCTTGTTGATTGTTTGTCTTGTTTGGGTAGAGCCGGGAGACGAGTTCTCTAACGAGGAGCCCGTTGAGTTTGCTCTTGAGGATCCAGTCAAC
Source organism: Triticum urartu (assembly GCF_003073215.2). NCBI lineage: Eukaryota > Viridiplantae > Streptophyta > Magnoliopsida > Poales > Poaceae > Triticum > Triticum urartu. The sequence goes on from NC_053023.1 coordinate 472,283,588, forward strand.
TCTGGCAACTGTGCAGGCAAGATGATCATACCCTCGAAATCACTACTATCTTTGCTATGCTAGTTTGCTCGCTCTTGCTATGCCAATGCTACGATGCCTACCTTTTGCTTGTCAGCCTCCCAATTGTCATGTTGAAACTCTAACCCACCATGTCCTAGCAAACCGTTGATTGGCTATGTTACCGCTTTGCTCAGCCCCTCTTATAGCGTTGCTAGTTGCAGGTGAAGATTGGAGGCCGTTCCTTGTTGGAACTTCATTTATTTACTTGTTGGGATATCATTATATTGCCATGTTATCTTAATGCATCTATATACTTGGTAAAGGGTGGAAGGCTCGGCCTCTCGCCTAGTGTTTTGTTCCACTCTTGCCGCCCTAGTTTCCGTCATATCGGTGTTATGTTCCCGGATTTTGCGTTCCTTACGCGGTTGGGTTATAATGGGAACCCCTTGATATTTCGCCTTGATTAAAGCTTTTCCAGCAATGCCCAACATTGGTTTTACCTTTCGCCACCTAGCCCTTTTCTTTCCCTTGGGTTCTGCAGACTCAAGGGTCATCTTATTTTAACCCCCCCGGGCCAGTGCTCCCTCTGAGTGTTGGTCCGAACTGAGCTGCCTGCGGGGCCACCTCGGGGAAACTTGAGGGTTGGTTTTACTCATAGCTAGTCTCATCTGAGTGTGCCCTGAGAACGAGATATGTGCAGCTCCTATCGGGATTTGTCGGCACATTCGGACGGTGTTGCTGGTCTTGTTTTAACCTGTCGAAGTGTCTTGAATTACCGAGATACCGAGTCTGATCGCAATGTCTCAGGAGAAGGTATATCCTTCGTTGACCGTGAGAGCTTGTCATGGGCTAAGTTGGGACTCCCCTGCAGGGATTGAACTTTCAAAAGCCGTGCCTGCGGTTATGGGCAGATGGGAATTTGTTAATGTCCGGTTGTAGATAACTTAAACCTTAATTAATTAAAATGAATCAACTGAGTGTGTTGCCGTGATGACCTCTTCTCGGCGGAGTCCGGGAAGTGGACACGGTGTTGGAGTTATGCTTGCGCAGGTTGCTCTCTAGCTTCTCGCTCGTGCTTTGCCTCCTCTTCTCGCTCTCTTTTGCGAATAAGTTAGCCACCATACTTGCTAGTCGCTTGCTGCAGCTCCACATATTTTTGCCTTACCCTTCCTATAAGCTTAAATAGTCTTGATCGCGAGGGTGCGAGATTGCTGAGTCCCTGTGGCTCACAGATACCATAACTCCAGATGCAGGTCTAGGTGATTCTGCTCCAGGTGACGAGTACGAGCTCAAGTGGGAGTTCGACGAGGACTCTCAGCGTTACTACGTGTCTTTTCCTGATGATCAGTAGTGGTGCCCAGTTGGGGGTGATTGGGACTGTTGTCGCATGTTGGGTTTTCTTCTATTTTGGCGCCGTAGTCGGGCCATGAGTGTTTTGGATGATGTAATGTTATTTATGTTCTTGATTGACGTGGCGAGTGTAAGCCAACTATGTTCTCCCCTTTATTATTCATATTACATGGGATGTTGTGAAGATTGCCTAACTTGCGACATATGCCTTCAATGCGATTATGTCTCTAAGTCGTGCCTCGACACGTGGGAGCTATAGTCGCATCGAGGGTGTTACAGTTTGGCTTCAATCTCAACATGTCTTCATGATTATCTTCACTATGTTGAATATATATATATACTAGTGTTTTGTCCTCTACAACATTCACTTATAGCTATGTCTTCTTGTTGAATCTTTTGAACTAAGTGAATGTGATCGGACCCTAACCTCTCTATGCTATCTATCTCAAACTCTATCTCTCCAAATCATATGCATTCTATTGAAACTGTCGAATGTCTTCTCCGCGTCCTTGTCAGCAGAAGATACAAAGACAAACCTTAAGTCCACTTTCAATGCTCATTCCTCCACATGAAACCCGGAGAAGTAGGAACGACCACCCGACAATCCAGGCGTGTGTGGGACGTGGAACAAACCCCAAAATTCTGCATAATGGCCACGTGTTCCTCAGATGCGAATCGCCAGGGGCACCTGTGTAATAACGCAGTGCCGCCCCTGTACCTATAAATACACACTTCACGGCAGTCATTATCTCTTCTTCCACTCTCGCACGAACCCTAGCGCCACCACTAGCCCTCGACGACGCCGACGACGAAGCGCTTCGCTGCCGCAACCTCTCCGACGCCGTCTTCATGCCGACCGCGGACATCGTCCTCTCCGCTGTCGCCGTAGGTGTCCTCCGTCGCCAAGTTAGGGCACGGAAGATCGAACTGCTCGGCCTCATCTTCACTCAGTCTAGCAGTTCTTAGTGTGGTAAATAAAACTTCCTTTTTACGGCACCGTTGATCCTATGGCTTTGTCACTTTCTACCACAAGCAGTTTCTATTCACACAAGTTAGATCTCTCTCATACTGCATCTCATAACATGCCTAGTATATTCACTTATGCTTCACAAAGTAGTTAGATTCCTCACTTGTACTGATCTCTGGATTCGTACAAATCTGGAACCAACTCCTTATCTATGAGTGAATGTCTTCGCACGATGAGGTCAATGTCTTCTAAACTGATTTATATTCAAAATCTTCTGAGAATGCATATGACCTCTTCCCCTTCCCTCGCACCTTAATGCTGTCACAGGTACATGTCCGTGGGAGAATCCCTTGGTTCTCATAGTCTGCATTCATTTGCAGAATTCTTACAGCATCATATAAATTCTCCCGAAGCAAGTTCCTGTTTGTCCAGCAAGCGAAAATCCTTGAAGCCTTTGAACGCGTTGAAGCCTTTCAGTTTAAAGTTCATGGCTTCAGAGAAATCAGCAAGGAAGGGTGGCAGAAAGCATCGTGGAGAAACATCTAGAGATCCGCCAGATGACCTCTCAGAACTGTACAAGACAGATCCTGAAGAGGATTACAATCAGCGCAAGACCCGAATCCAATGGATTCAAAGATATTGGGCAGAACAATGGTTCAAATACCGATTTGTAACCCAGGAATATGCTGAGAAAAATGCCATCAAGAGACCGTGGGGAGACATCCTATACAAGAATCTTCAACCCAGGTCCAGAGATGAAGCCATTGAACAAGGCTTCTATCCCTGCATGGTCCGTGGGCCACAGCCTGTTGATGCACACCCATCGTCACTACTATGGTGTCGTGACGACATTCTGTTCAAGCGCAACTTCCAGTTTGCCCAGAACTCAGCGAAGAAAAACAAGAAGACATTGGGACTAGACTTCAACCCTGGTCCCTCAGCTCCAAGGGCTGATGGCACACGAGATGCAGAACCCAATGTCGTCGGTCCTTTCTACAACCTTGAAGGCCTCATCACCCATATCTTGGTTCAATGGACTGCAGTGAATGAGCCTGCAGCTGACGCTGAATCATATGAAGCGCCTGCAGCGCCGAAGCCAAAGAAGTTGAAGAAGCCTAAAGCTTCAAAGCCTGCCCCTTCACTAAAAATCTCACGGGCGAAGCCACTGGCAACTGCACCTCCTAAAGACAGTGTGCAGTCCGAAGATTTATCACGCATCTCCAAGCCCAGAAGGTCAAGATGCCTCTGCCACACACTGGCCAAGAGCTAACAGCTGCTGCCATTCTGCGCAATGATGCCATTGATCTGTCAAGTGATGAAGATCTTGCAGATGACGCTCTTGAGCAACTCATCAAGAGCAAAGAAGAAGCAGAAATCTTCAATGATCTGCCTCTCTTTGATGTAACAATCATCCACAACTTCATTGATGAATGGTTTGACACGCCAAACATCAGCTTCGAAGATCTACAACTACCCATTAACCTCAGTGTCGCCTTCCATGGCGCCATTGCTTCAGAGTTAGCTATCGCCCAGCGCATTGTTGAACTGAAGCAAAAGATTGACTATGAAAAGGCTCAGTTCAAGAAGCATATGGCCAAGCTTAGTGTGCAAGAGGTGAGGAACTTCAAGATTATGCTGCAGGAGCTCAAGGAATCCTTTCTCAAGAAACGTGCAGAAGCTCAAGGTTCTCGTGAGCGCATGAAGGTTCTGGCTGACAAATGTGTGCAGGCCTACAATGAGGCTGAGAAGCGCAAGGCCCTTGGGCGTCCTGGCGTCAACCCTAGGATGGCAGCAAAGAAGATGAAGAAGCCCGCTACGGCTGAACCTGACGCACCAAGGCAGGAAGCAGATCCCATTGTCTTCCCAACTAGAATGACTGGCTCGAAGCCAAAAAGCCGGTCAACCGCTTCAGAGCTCAAGAAGACGAGGACTGCTGAGGCTGAAGCCAGGAAGAGGAAACATCCTGAAGCCTCTCCTATTGCCCCCTCCAAGAAGAAGAGGAAGACCAAGAAAGATCGGGCTGCTCCCACAGAGCCTTTGATAGTTGAACCCATTTCCATGGTTCGTCCTGACGCTGAACGCCAACTGACAATCCATGAGCCTGCTTTCACAGAGGCTCATGAAGCTGAAGACTTTCCAGCAGCTGATCCCATCGCTGCTGAAGACATTGGTCAACATGACCATGTAGAAGATGGTGCAGTCCTTCCTCAGCTCGAGAACAGCGAACTCATCAGCATTGGTCGTCCTATGACGCCAATCGCTCAGGATGTTTCATGGGCTGATCTCCCACAAGAGGAAGAAGACTTTGAGGCCCAGCCAACTCCAACTACACAGGCGTCGCCTGCGTTGCGCAGGCTTCGCAAAGGACCTAGGCCTCTAGTCTCTGCGTCTGAAGCTGAAACTGCTGAAGACATTCTGGCTGCATCAGCCGATGAAGAAGAAGTCCCACAAGCTGCTACTCCCCTGTCCCACCAAGAAGCGATTCTCGAGCAGAACATGATTGTGACCGACCCTCCAGCTCGTCAAGTGGAGGTTGAAAATCTTGAGGCTGCAACCACCACCACCAATGAAGCCACTGACGCTGTCATGGCTGAAGCTAATGTGGAGCCCTCCCCAACAAAAGCATCAGAAGTCAGCGAAGCCACTGATCCCACTGCTTCTGTTCCTGCACCTGCTGCCGGTCCCCAGTTTGACTATCATGTTGAGCACAGGCCTCAGGTACAGAAGCCAATCCCAAGATTGCCCAGGTTCCCAGGTCCTGCATCAGCACCTGGATCCTTCAATATCAATGGCTTCAGAGCATACAACACATCTTCAATAGCTCCAGGAACCCCTACTCAAGGGAAAGGATATCATCTGATCGGTTCTGGAGCTATCCGCAATGAAGCTATTACTCCTGCATTCTATACAATCAAGGTCGCATCTTCCCCCACAAGCGTCTTGACATTGAAGCTATAGCTGGTCTGCCCTGTCTGGAAGAAGCTCTGAATTGCTTCAAAGAAGTTGGATTGCTGCCATTCGTCACTGACCAAGAGCATTGGAATGAAGAGTTGCTGCTCCAATTCTATGCCACACTTCACATCCGCGGGTATAGCAGAGATCCGAAGACTTGGGTCCTGGAGTGGATGACAGGAAACGTTCATCATGAAATCAAAGCCTTTGACATCATTGAGCTCACTAGTTTGCCCACTCCTGGCGATCTCTACGAGCACGGCTGTCAGCTTCATGGTGAAACTATTAAGAGCATCTTTTAGAAGACTGAACCTAATATGAGTCAGATGCTCAGTATGATGAAGCCATTGCCCCAAGATGCTGCTTACCCCATGGAGTTCTTCGTTGAAGACCTTGAGTATCTGCCAAGAACCATTTATCACATCATAAGGTGAACTCTCTGGCCAATCAAAGGACATTCTCCCCATGCCAAGCTGGAAGGTGCAATGAAGACTTTGGTCTTCTACATTCTTCATGGAAAATGCTTCAATACACAGGATTTCTTCATTCGCCAACTTGCTGCATCTGGCTCTGATCTGTTTGGTTTGAAGTTCTACGCCCCTTGGGTGATGCGGCTGATCAAACTTCACTCCGCTATCTCATATCAGCCCTTGGCCCGCAACCATCGGATCTTTTTGCCTGATGTGGATATGTCTATTGAAGCCATCTATCCTGAGCCTGCCAAGGAACCTCTCAGTCTTCAGAATGCAGAGCATCAAAGTTTCACTCAGAACGTTGAAGGCGTGGAAGCCGTAACTCATGTGTATCCTTTGGCTGGCACTACACGTGCACCGCATCCTGCTCTCACTGAAGCCACTGACAGTACAACTGCTCCACGACCCAAGAAGTGCACTCGTGTTCTCAATGACCGAGAGCTTCTTGTGGCTCTTCATTAGAAACAGGATAGGAATCATGACTGGCTGAAGCGTTAGATGCAAAGCCTCTTGGTGGATGTTAATCGCATTCGCAATCTTGACACCAAGAATGCTTTTGTTGCCCATGAAACCTCTCGCCGCACATGGAAAGGGCTAACGCTGATGTGTTCTGAAGATGATCTTCAAGAGGATGGCTTCACTGAGCGATTCAAGTTTGACTCCACACCTCCTCGAAGGGCAGTGCTGCGACGAACTCCATCCCTTGAAGACTCTGAGTTCTCTTCCTCTGCTGCAACTGTGACTGCCAGAGTGATCGAGGATGAAGACGATGCTACTTCACCGCCACCTCCTTCAGCACGCTTCGACTCTGCTCCAAGCTCTTCAGCACCGCCAAACACCACCAACGACCCTGCTGCTTCACCTACTCCTCATGGGAACGAGTAGATGCTCTATGTCTTCAAACCTTTTTGGTCCTTACTGACAAAAGGGGGAGAAGCATATGAGGTCGATAGTCTTCAAGAGGGTCCATATGGGCGGGTGCTTTATATTTTGCTTCGTGCTTACAACTCTCGTTTTGCTACATTTGGTTCTTTGAGTTGTAACACTTAAACTCGATGGTCATCTACTACTTATCTGCCACCTTGTGTTGCGATGATAAATCCCGCATGTGTGACGATAAATTCCGCACTTAGATCATTCTGCAGACGTCCATTTTCCATTATGCATGTCATTATCTTCATATACTTTCACATGCATAGTGGATTGTCATCATAAGTTGAAGTGGATCTCCACAAGTACAACCTGCCATGTGCATTTGCATTGCAAAAGCAAATTACTTATATGCACATCTTCAGGGGGAGCCCTTGCAACTTATGAAGACAATTCCTTATCCTTTACAATTTGACAGATTATATTCCCCGTTGAAAACTTCAACTAGTTTGTCATAAATCACCAAAAAGGGGGAGATTGTAAGTGCATCTAGTGCCACCCCTGGTTGGTTTTGGAGTATTGACGACAAACCTAGTTGAGGGACTAATGTGTTTGTGAGAATTGCAGGATAACACAGGTAGAAGTCCCTCATTGATTCGGTTTTCCTACCAGAGATGACCCCTAAAAATGTATGAAGACATTGAAGTCAAAGGTGGTATATGAAGATATTCACATTGAAGACTATGACAAGAGAAGACACCACATGAAGCCTATGGAGCTCGAAGACTTAGATCTTTCGTAGTTCTCTTTCTTCTGTGTTGAGTCATAGGAACCACCGTACTGTTAAGTGGGGTCCAAGAGAACCAGTCAGAATGACTGAAGTGATGCTTAAACAAAACCTATGTCTTCGAGTGAAGACTTTGAGAGCGAATCTTGTCCAGAGTCGGGCAAGTCAGCTTTGCTTGAAGCCCAAGTAAAGTTGTCGTGTGAGTTTGAAATCTGACCGTTGGAACACGTGTCGGTTCCTTAGTGACCCAGGGTCATTTCGGACAAATCAGGTCGGGTTGCCAAGTGGCTATAAATAGCCCACCCCCTACAACCATAAATGGTTGGCTGCTCAGATTCAGAGTACGGCTTTTGTCGTTTGAGAGCAACCCACCTCGAAGCCTCTGAGAGAGAATTCCTTGCAAGGATAAAGCCCTAACCACCCAGAGCCAAAGAGAATTAGGCATCACTTTAGTCTTCTTGTCTGTGTGATCTGAAGACTTATTACACTTGAGGACTGTGCATCCTCCAGCCGGTTAGGCGTCGCGTTGTGAGCATCCAAGAGACATTGTGGATTGCCGGTGAACGAAGTCTGTGAAGGTTTGGGAGTCTACCTTGAAGACTTACCAGAGTGATTGGGCGAGGTCTGTGTGACCTTAGCTTAAGGGGAATACGGTGAGGACTGGGTGCCCTGAGCCGCGTGTTCAGGACTGGGTGTCCGGAACCGTGTGTCCTAAGGTTTAAATACCTAACCGCCCTAACCAGACGTACATTTGTCACAGCAACTGGAATTGTTCCAACAAATCATTGTCTTCAGCGAGTCACTGGTTTCATCTTCCCTTCCCTTTACTTACTGTTACTCCTTGTGAAGTCATTGTATGTTCGCACTATCTTTTGTCTTCACTGAGTGACTGCGTGTTCTGTGTGGCTTCACAATATCTTCCTACCTGATCCTTACTACATTGCTGCTATTAGTCATTGTGCTTTCACTCTATTGAATACTTGACTATGGCTTGCCTAGTGTAGTCTACCTTCCGCTGCAGGGTAATAGGTTTATTTCTATCGTTTGTCTTCATAACTTCCACGTTTTGAAGACTTACATAAAAATCGCCTATTCACCCCCCTCTAGTCGATATAACGCACTTCCAAAGGGGTTTTCTGAAAAACTGCAGTCTCTGGAATAATATCTAAATTTGTTCCACGGAGAAAAAAGGAATCGGGCTGCATCTGAGATTGGGCCCAACAGAAGGAAAACAACAACAACAACAAAAAAAGGGCGCTCGGGTGTGGCCTCAACCAGTGGGCTGAGGCCCAGTTGGTTGGTTACTGGGCTGCAGCTGGAGAGCACAGCTGGGCCTTGGAGCCCACCAGATGTACGCGTACGGACACAGCGCAGTCAACGCAGGCGTCGAGACTGTCGTCCTCCTCTCGACAGAGGCCACATGGGACTTGGGGACGAGCACTCCTGCTCGAAGAAGAGGAAGCAGAGGTCATCGGCAGGTTCGGCAGGGACGGGGACGACGCTCTGGCGACGGGCGACGCCTGGGTTCGGATCCGGCGGCTGGCGCGTTGATCTGAAGCAGAGGAGGCAGCGGCGTCGAAGCCCTGTACATGGCGGCAGAGAGAGGGAGCAGAGAGATTAGGGAGGTGGAAGAAGAAGGGATGGAAAAGGAGAAGGGCGACGAGGGTTGGCCTTACCGCGGTGGTCTCCATGGCGAGTCGAGGCGGGGCGCACTGCTGCTGGCCAGTGCGTGGGCAAGCTCCTGCTCCTGGTTCGAGAGGGGGCGCGGGAAATCTGGGCGCCGTGGTGCTCTGCGGCTGGACGTGGGAGGAGGCCAGAGGTCCTGCAGGAGATCCTCTCCGGCGACGAGGTGGGGCTCGGTGAGGAGCACGGCATGGAGGGGTCCCTCTCCTGTTGGGCTCGGAGAGCAGGACGAAGCAGAGCAGGAGGGGGATCGAGTGGAGCTCGGGGATGAGGGGAGATCGGGCGCTGCTGGGCAGAGGAGCTCGGGCTCCTGCGGGATTAGAGCGGCGCGGCTTGGTTGGATCGATTGGAAGGAGGAGGAGATTGGCTCGTGCTGAAAACGAGGGAGTTAGTCGTGTCGGCTAGGTGGAGTGGATGGATCTGGGAGGGTCTCGATGGAGATGGTGGGTGGGTGGCGGCGGCGGACACGGAATGGATGGGACATCCCCTAGGTTTTAGGGTTTTGTCTCAAATTAGACTAGGGGTTCTATATATATGGAAAGAGGGGAGTTTAGGGTAGATTTGGACCCTCCGATCAAAATTGGGCGGTTCAAGAAAAACTAGGTTAGGAAGCCCAGTAAACAAAACGGAGACGTTTTGTAGATGTTTGGGGATCATCCAGACACAATGGTGGCGACAGTCCGGGTCGGGTCCGGGACAGCTTTTCGGACGCACGCGCGAGGAGGGCCGCGGGCTGACGAGAGAGATTAGGTAGGGCCTGACGGTGAGTGGTGGTGGGCTGAGAAGAGAGAGGGGGAAAGCAACCCGACAACTATTTCCGGAGACCGAAAACGTCCGACGTTTGACCGGCTATACTGCCGCTATAGTTAATCGTTGGGGCGTCAAACGAACTCCGAATGCGATGAAATTTGACAGGCGGTCTATCTACACTATAATAAGACCGCACGCCAACTTTCAACCCATTCCGAGAACATTTTTCGGCCACTTATAAAATACTATTTTAGACATGTCGCGGGCGCGTGCCAGTGTGGTTGGGCTCAGAACGGACAACAGAGAGAACTCGGAAAACCCGGACGAATGCAAGTTTTAAAACATGATGATGCAATGCACATGATGATATGACAAGATGCAACACGCAAGCGAATGACAAGGCAACAACAGCGAATAACTAGCGGACACCTGGCACATCGGTCTCGGGGCGTTACATCTAAGCATTGGGAGCCTAAGCATTGTAACGCCCTCGATGTGGCTATATGTCCCACGTGTCGAAGCACGACTTAGAGGCATAACCGCATTGAAAGAAATGTCACAAGTGAGGTAATCTTCACACAACCCATGTAATACATAAGGGAAAGAGATACATAGTTGGCTTACAATCGCCACTTCACACAATACATGAATAAAGCATTACATCATACAAATACAATCAAGGTCCGACTACGGAACCAAAATAAAAGAAGAACCCCAAATGCGACACGGTCCCCGATCGACCCCAACTGGGCTCCACTACTGATCAACTAGAACGAAACAACACAAAGGACAAGATCGTCATCGAGCTCCTCCTGAGCTTGGTTGCGTCATCTGCACGGTAACATCGGCACCTGCAAACTGGGTTTTGAAGTAATCTGTGAGCCACGGGGACTCAGCAATCTCGCACCCCCGCGATCAAGACTATTTAAGCTTATGGGTAAGGTAAAGGTATGAGGTGGAGCTGCAGCAAGCGACTAGCATATATGGTGGATAACATACACAAATGAGAGCGAGAGGAGAAGGCAAAGCACGATCGAGAAAATATGATCAAGAAGTGATCCTAGAACAACCTATGTCAAGCATAACTCCAACACCGTGTTCACCTCCCGGACTCCGCCGGAAAGAGACCATCATGGTTACACACGCGGTTGATGCATTTTAATTACGGTCAACTTCAGGTTTTCTACAACCGGACATTAACAAATTCCCATCTGCCCATAACTGCGGGCACAGCTTTCGAAAGTTCAAATCCCTGCAGGGGAGTCCCAACTTAGCCCATCACAAGCTCTCATGGTCAACGAAGGATAAACCTTCTCCCGGGACATTCCGATCAGACTCGGTATCCCGGTTCTACAAGACAACTTCGACAAGGTAAAACAAATCCAGCAACACCGCCCGAATGTGCCGACAAATCCCGATAGGAGCTGCACATATCTCGTTCTCAGGGCACACTCAGATGAGCTCTCCATACAAATAAAACCAAACCTCGAGTTTCCCCGAGGGAGCGCTGCACAGGACTCTAGTTTGGACCAACACTCAGAGGAGCACTGGCCCGGGGGGGGTTTAAATAAAGATGACCCTTGAGTCCGCAGAACCCAAGGGAAAAAGAGGCTAGGTGGCGAATGGTAAAACCAAAGTTGGGCATTGCTGGAAGAGTTTTATTCAAGGAGAACTGTCAAGGGGTTCCCATTATTACCCAACCGCGTAAGGAACGCAAAATCTGGGAACATAACACCGATATGACGGAAACTAGGGCGGCAAGAGTGGAACAAAACACTAGGCGAGAGGCCGAGCCTTCCACCCTTTACCAAGTATATAGATGCATTAATTAAATAAGAGATATTATGATATCCCAACAAGTAAACATGTTCCAACAAGGAACAACATCTCCATGTTCCAACAAGGAACAAACTTCAATCTTCACCTGCAACTAACAACGCTATAAGAGGGGCTGAGCAAAGCGGTAACATAGCCAAACAACGGTTTGCTAGGACAAGGTCGGTTAGAGGCTTGGTTCAACGATATGGGAGGCATGATAAGCAAGTGGTAGGTATCACAGCATAGGCATAGCAAAAGAGCGAGCAACTAGCAAGCAAAGATAGAAGTGATTTCGAGGGTATGATCATCTTGCCTGAAATCCTGCAAGGAAGAAGAACGAGTCCATGAAGAAGACAAACGGACGTAGTCGAACGGGTCCTCAAAATCACGACATTACCGGAACCGACCCGAAGAAGCAACATCGGAAAAAGCACACAACATAGTAAACAAACCAACACAACAACATGGCATGATGCACAACAAGTATGATGCATGTCCGGTTTAATGAAGCATGGCATGGCAAAATGCACAAACAATCCTACAAATTAAGTGGAGCTCAACATGCAACTCTGTTGCATATTGACGAAACACCACGTGACTTATTTAGTTCTCTCTCGTTTATGTACCCAACAATATTAAATGTTGTTAGCATGGCAAGAGGTGAAGCATGATGAAACTATCTAATCTAGGCAAGTTTAAATGAGGCCGGAAGCAACGAACAACAATTCCGGAAACTCCTCATGAGCATATTATAGATTTGGTACTGTTATTCCCTAAACACAATTTTAGAGTTATTAAACATGCAAAACAAGTACACCATGTTAAACTAGGCATTTTCCACCCCATTTACATATAAAGTTTATTAGATTTGGAGCTACGGTTAATTAGTTATGAATTAAATCATTTAGCATGGCACAGGAGCAAATTAAAGCAAACATCATTTTAAGCATTTTAAACATGGATGGAAATGACATATTATGAAACTACACAAAATTCTAAGCAACTTTCATATATAAATCATTTTAATTCGGTGCATAGATGATGAGTTATTATATCCATGAAACAGGAGGGTTTTTCTGTAAAAACTGATGACTCTGGAAAATAGACAAATTGCAGATCTGAGAAAAAAACAGAGGCGGGCCGAATCGGACTGGGCCAACAGTGCACAGTGGGGTTCTCACCCAGTGGGCCTTGGCCCAAGGCGGTGGAAACAGCAGGCCGGGCGACTGGGCCGGGAGCTGGGCCTTGGGGCGCATCTGGCGGTAGCTCGCGTGCGAGGCGCAGTCAACGCGAGCGTCGACCGCGTCGTCCTCCTCTCGAACGGAGGCGGCAACTGTACTTGGAGGCGGCAAGAGTGCAGGCGGGCGTGGACTCCAGGGCGCGGGGAGGCGATGTAGGGACCCAGGCGAAGCAGGGGAGGTCCGGCATGGGCGCGGGACTCCGGGACGACGGATCTGGCCGGGAACAGGCTGAAGCTGCTGCTAGTTCGGGCGACGGAGACAGGCGCACTTTTCCTGGACGAAGCAGAGGACTTGGCGCGGCTACAACAGTGAAGACCTGCCGGGTCCGACGAGGAACCAAACAAGGAGGACGGGGAGGGGCGTCGGGGCCGGATCCTACTCTGCTGCTGCGGGCACGGGGACGAGGAGGAGGGAGCTCGTGCTCCTGTGGGTTCGGGCAAGGAACAGAGCAACTCCGACGCTGCACGGGTGGGAAAAGGCATAGACGAAGACTCGGGCTCTTGCTCAGGGTCTGAGGCGGGCGCACCGCGAGCGCGCGGGTATGGTGGTGGCGCCGTTGCCCTGTTCACAGAGAGAGAGACAGGAGAACAAGGTGAGGTTTGGGGGGAGAAGAAAAGGGACGGGGAAGGAAGAAAAGGCAGGGGTGCGGTTCCTCCGGCGACTGGGAGCTGCTGCTCCGGCTGCTTGCAGGTGAGGAGGCCCGCAGGAGGTGCGAGGCAGGGGCTCCTGCTACTGGCCGGAAAACACGGGAGGTGGTCGGAAGCCGTGGGTTTGAGGGGGAAGGATCTGAGAGGGATGGTGGTTGGCTCGGCGCTGAAACCAAGGGAGAGAGTGGCGGCGGCGTGGGGATTTGGTGGAGATTGGACAGGCTAGGGCTAGGGTTGGACTGTTATTTATATCAGATGAATTTAGGTTAGGGGCTACCTCGTCCCTCCGATCACAATCGGACGGTCGGGAAAAATATACTAGGGAGTCCAAATAAGAAAACAGTGATGTTTTGTAGATGTTTGGGGATGATCCGAACACAACGGTGGCGATAGTCCGGGTCGGGTCCGGGACAACTTTCGGACGCGTGCGCGAGGAGGGCCGTGGGCTGACGAGAGAGGTTAGGTTGGACCTGGCGGTGAGAGGTAGTGAAGAAGGCAAAGGGCTGAGAAGAGAGAAGAGGAGAGGCCCGACCACTGTTTCCGGAGACCGAAAACGTCCGACGTTAGACCGGCTATACTGCCGCTATAGTTAATCGTTGGGGCGTCAAACGAACTCCGATTGCGATGAAACTTGGCAGGCGGTCTACCTACACTATAACAAGACCGCACGCCAACTCTCATCCCATTCCGAGAACATTTTCTGGCCACTTATAAAATAATACTTCGGACATGCCGCGGGCGCGTGCAAGTGTGTCTGGGCTCAGAACGGACGACGGACGGAACTGGGGAACCCGGATGGATGCAAGTTTTGAAAACATGATGATGCAATGCACATGATGACATGGCAAGATGCAACACGCAAGTGAAATGACATGGCAACGCAGCGAATAACTGGAAGACACCTAGCACATCGGTCTCGGGGCGTCACAACACTCCACCACTACGAGAGGATCTCGTCCCGAGATCTAGAATGGCACCGGATGAAAAAAATGGAAGAGAAAGAGAAGAGGTAAAGCTAAGTTACTTCTTTGACGAATGAGTGAAACCAAAGAACCTTGAAAAGGTTATGCCATTTTGAGAAAAGAATACAACGGAGATGAACAAAGTTGAAAGCACTCCGTTAAGAAAGAGGAAAAAGAAAGAACCGATACGGGTAGCACTTCGGTTGAAAAGGGATGAAGCATTGATAAAATGAAAGAGCTTGAGCAAAAGGGACACAACACTCCGGTTTAAAAGGATAAACCAAGAAAAGAACACGATCCTGTCAAAACAAAAAGATGGGTTGAAGAGAGCAACATCACAAAGCCTCCGGAACAAAATTATGAATGGAATGGAATGAACGAAGGGAAACAAGATCTTGAGGGAGCACGCTTACAACAAATGCTAGAACGGAGTTGTTGGAAAACCAACAACGGAAGGACAAGTTTGAAGTGGGCTTATGGAGAACATCTCAAAACTTAAGGTGAAATTCTGCCACTAACGAAAACAAGATTGGACTGATAAGAACAAGAAGACGAGGAACTATTTCACCGGGAGGAAAAATGAAGAACTTGGGTCATTTGTGAACACCATAGATAGCCACAATCCTTAGGGACGGCTTTAGGTGAAATATAACCCAAGATAACTCCAACGAAGAGGTTGATGGATTTAAAATACCCCATTCTTAACAACCTGTGAATCATGAAACATGAACTCAAATTATCAAGAGTGGCATAATACCACCTCCAATGATAAGGTAAAAAGAATTGCACTCCGGATTGCAAGAAGAAGAAAGCTTGAACTCCTCTGAAAATAATCTCAATGAAAACTTCGAGAAGGAATTAAATCCTTTATGAACCCTCATGTAGAGCCTCCATGAAGAACTCCGGTTAAAAGAATGATCACAAAGAAGTGAAGGATGAAAAGAATAAGGTTGAAGCCTTGCAATGATTAGATGAAGCTTGCGATGAGATAAATGAGAGATCTTGAAACTCCGGGAAAAGAAAAAGCTGAACACAATTGGAATCAAGAAGTTGATGCACCTCCGGAATAAGGAATTAATCACTTGGATGAACAAGAATAAGGATTACGCTATGCGTATCCTTCACCAATTTAAATTGATGACAAACAACGGATTTGGCATACTACTTATTCTCGAAGAAAGGATAAAGATAGATATCGCGCCAACTTGAGAAGGTCTTCAACGAAACACCAGTGGAATCAAAACAACGAATGAATTGATATGATAACGAAAGAAGAGGAATCTTGCACGAACCACCGTAAGAATTGAAAATGAACGAAGAAAAGATAAAGAAACACCGGGAAGAATTAGCAAATGAACAAAGAATCTTGAGGCGATTTAGATACAAGAGAATGAATAGATCACGAGCTGATTAGAGGAAATTTGAGCGATGCACCGGCAATATTTGGAGAATGATAGCTGAAAGCTAAGAAAGAATAAATCTGAGATGATGGGCTCCGGATGATCAAACTGAAAAATACTCCTGAATTTGCTCTGGATAGGTGAAAAGAATTGTCACAATCGAAAACAATTATGAGAGGATGACAACAATCTCGAATGACGAATCTCTGAGATGATGGATAAGATTGAAGAGAAAATTCTTCTTCGGTCTTCAAAATCTGAGAATTACGACGAGAAACACCACCATGAATTGTTGAGATGCTCCGGAATGAAGAAGAATGGAAAGTTGAAACAACGATGAAATTTTTTTGGAAGATCTTGGAGAAAGACATTTGACTGATGATAAATCATTCTTACCTCAAACTTCGAAAAGAAATTTGAGGATAGCTCCGGGAAAACAAGAAGAGTCAGGTAATATCCTGGGAAAAGACCTATGGGTTATGGGCCCACTCAAAAGAAACACCGTAGACCGATTTAAAAGAGAGAATGCACCGGTAAGATTTAAATGGCTAGAATGAGATAACAACCTCGAAATAGGTTGAACTGATCATGAAAGACAAGACGAGCCTTCTGAGATATCTTCAGCACTCCCGAACAAATGAATAGCGAGAAGTGAATTATTATGAGGTGCACCGGTATGAGAAGGCCTTTGAAACAAGGAAAATAGCATGTGATCAGCACATAAGGCTTGAATTGAATCCACCGGAGAAGAAAACGAGTGAAGAGTGACGAACTTGAAGCTCCGTTAGAATCTTCATGAGAAATCATCGGATAAGACATTGACGGAAAAGAATGGAAAGACTTCACAACAATAAAAGGATACTTGAATAAGAAATCTGGGTCCTTGAAGAAAAGGGTGGGAGGGAGGGAAAACAAAGGCAATTTGGGACGAATGAAATGAACACCGTTGAAAAGAACCGAGATTGGATCTTACAAATGTTGAAATGATCGGATCCACTTGAAGAGAAGCACGCCGGTGAAAAGGATTGACAAGACAATCTTGATGATCAAGAAGGATTGGTATTCATATCGGAGTATGAGAACACCATTTGGGGAAGGTATGGAATCAACACTTGACATTGAAGCAACTCGAATACCAAACCTCAAAACAAAACAAAGGATTGGCTTGCAGAATAAGCCGGAACAAACATATGATCGAGATTTCTCCGAAGTTTTCATGGTGGGGCCTACACGGGCTCGATCGTACAACACCATCATGTACAAGGCAGTGCACATGACATACGAAGCGTCCTCGAGTCGGCATAGCCAAGGACTCTTTAAGACACAACGAGACCACAGCTAAACCAACCGTGGATAGGCGGACCACTAGACGTCAAACCCCAATTTCATATCATACATCTGTCGGAAAGATGTCCTAAGAGCTACTTGAATTCCCACTTATAAACTCCCGAAACTTTACGGTTATGCAATCAGGTGTTGGGGATACAGGGGAAGCATAATATCTCACCCAAAACTAAGAAATCCTACATCCAGCTGTATCCATCCTTCAACACATAACCAAGAAACCTTCGGAAATCATCTACCTCAACCTTCGAAAAGCATCCGTTATACAAGTTATGGCAATACTCCCGAACTCCTGCCCCAGTACTGGGTGGCGTCGAGGTTATCTCACCAACAACTGCATAAAAGAGATTTTCGATGTCGGCGACACTAAACTCAGGTATTCCAGAACTGCAACGATAAAATTGTGACGACAACACCTCAGAGCTCAACTCCCCGGGACACTGCCACAACCCCTAAATGACAGGAGGCACCAAGAACAATGTTCTCGTCACAAATCGATCGGAACGATTCCAAGATACCCGCGTGATCCTAAATTTTTTTTAGTGAAATTTGAGAAGAGAAGAGTCAAAACTCTACGTCAGGATGCCTTACCAGAGCGATGAAGGGACTGGGGAGTAAAAAGAATTCCTAAACTCTCCGATATATAATTCCTAAATGACTTAAAACATTTTTCTAGACTCAACAACGGCAGCTAATACGATCAAGCAGTGGGGCTCGTAAGGTCGGGGAAGGCTCAGGAGGAGCTCGATGAAGATCTTGTCCTTTGTGTTGTTTCGTTCTAGTTGATCAGTAGTGGAGCCCAGTTGGGGTCGATCGGGGACCTTTGTCGCATTTGGGGTAGTCTTCTTTTATTTTGGGTTCCGTAGTCGGACCTTGTTTGTATCTGGTTGATGTAATGCTTTATTCATGTAATTGTGTGAAGTGGCGATTGTAAGCCAACTATGTATCCCTTTCCCTTATGTATTACATGGGTTGTGTGAAGATTACCTCACTTGCGACATTGCTTTCAATGCGGTTATGCCTCTAAGTCGTGCTTCGACACGTGGGAGATATAGCCACATCGAGGGCGTTACACATGGGGCTTCTTCTTTCCCTTCTTCTTTTGGCTAGGCGCCATGGCGATGGAGAGGGTTGGACCCCGGTCGAGTCGGAGGGGGAGACCCCTGTTTTCTGGAAGGTGGAGGAGTTGGGGGAGCATGCTACCAGCGATGGAGGAGGAGCTTTGTAGGCAATGGGGGCCGCCTAGCCTGGCGGATATCAGGGTCATGTGGGAAAGTGGAGACGCTCACGTACCGTCGGTCACCACACGTTGACCTGGGCCACAGGAGGTTGGGGCCCGTGACGCTCCGCACTTGCCCTTTGGCTTCGCCTCGAATCCAAGTTCGAGCGGGCCTTGGGCCCGGGGGCTACTGTCGGCGTCCTGGGAACGGGGGTACCCAGACTTGCCTGCCTGTGGTCCACGGCGTGGCTCCACCAGCGGCCTGGTATGGCCCATCATCCGCAACAAACAACTCAAGACCCTCGCGAGGCGGACGACGCCAAGACCTCCCTGGGGGCAACCTCACTAGGATGGCTCCCGAGGAGCGGAGATATCTATGCATGGGGCACCTGGCGAGGTTCACGTGACCTGAGCCATGACGACCAGGGCCAGGCGGGCGCCAGCGGGCGCAGTGTACCAGTTTCCTCTTTGGTGCTAAAGAGACAGGCGCAGGCGAGAAGTCCCCAGGCAGCAAGCAAAGGTTTCCATATCGGTGCAACAAGACCAAGGCCAGTAGGACGACAGGACGAAGGTCACCGCGGAGCCCACAACAGCGTCACTACCAGAGTCTTTGGCAGGCGAAGACCACCTTTTGTCGGGATAGCTTGTACTAGCTGCCCCCTTCAAATTTGGCTGTCGTTGGATCCCTTCCCGCCTAACATTTTGGAAGTGTACCATGGCCTCTATAAATAGGGCTAGCCACCACCGTAGCAAGGGACGGATCATTCAGACCATCCTCACACACACCAGCTCATCGAGCTCAAGAACACCTATCCTCAGGAGTCACTTCATCCATTGTACTAGTTCATCCTAGCCTTCGAGGCAATCCACCACCACCACACTAGAGTAGGGTATTACACCACAACGGTGGCCCGAACCAGTATAAACCTCTGTGTCTTGTGTTCCTTGGGTCCGTCGAGCTAGGCCATGGGATCGTCGAGCGAGCGAACTAGAGAGGAGGAATACTTCATGTGCACCCCAGTGTTCGAACTTCAAGGGTTTTCCGGAACCCACGATGAGAGCAAGCCTAGAATACATTTCAGCGACTCCTTCACCATCCTTCATTTTGAACTTGTCAAGTTGACTTTGAAGCACATCCAATTTGGATTCCTTGACGAACTCGGTACCTTCGTGCATATCAACCAAAGTATCCCAAATTTCCTTTGCATTCTCAGGCGGCTGATTTTTTTGAATTCTTCATGGCACAATCAGTTGAAGAGGATACCGCAAGCTTGGGCATTGTATTGCAACATCTTCAATTCTTCCACGATCGCTTCACGATTCGGTTCTCTTCCGTCTTTGAAGAATTCACCTTGCAAACCAATGCACACAATAGCCCAAACGGCGAGGTTATGTCCAAGAATATGCATTTTCATCTTATGCTTCCAACTAGCAAAATTAGTACTATCAAAGTAAGGACCTCTACGATGGTAATTTCCCTCGCTGGATGACGTACTCTCCTAGGTTGTGAAACCAAGGCTATGATAATCAATGCTATGGAAATCAAGGCAAATGGAGACCAAAGCTCTGATACCACTTGTAGGATCGAAAGTAGGTCTCGGGAGGTGATTAGACTACTTGACCAAATAAAAATCTAGCCTTTTCCCAATTTGAAGTCTTGGCAGATTTTAGCAACTTAGAACAAGTCAAGCAATCAACCTACACATGCAATTCTAAGAGTGTAGCAGCAGAAAGTAAAACATTGCATATGGAGGTAAGGGGAAGGGTTTGGAGAAGGCAAACGCAATGTAAACATGGAGATTTTTGGCGTGGTTCCGATAGGTGGTGCTATCATACGTCCACGTTGATGGAGACTTCAACCCACGAAGGGTAACAATTGCGCGTGTCCACGGAGGGCTCCACCCACGAAGGGTCCACGAAGAAGCAACCTTGTCTACCCCACCATGTCCATCGCCCACGAAGGACTTGCCTCACTTGGGTAGATCTTCACGAAGTAGGTGATCTCCTTGCCCTTACAAACTCCCTGGTTCAACTCCACAATCTTGTCGGTGGCTCCCAAGTGACACCAAACAAATGTAGGAGACACCACTCTCCAAAAGGTAATAGATGGTGTGATGATGATGAACTCCTTGCTCTTATGCTTCAAATGATAGTCTCCCCAACACTCAACTCCCTCTCACAAATTTGGCTACAGTGGAAAGATGATTTGAGTCGAAAGCAACTTGGGGTAGGCTAGAGATCAAGATTCTTGTGGTTGGATTGGAATGTCTTGGTTTCAACACATGAGTAGGTGGTTCTCTCTAAAAAAATGAGGAGTGGAAGTGTAGGCACGTTCTGATGGCTCTCTCTTTAGTAGAGAAGAGGGTGGAGGAGTATATATAGCCTCCACACAGAAATCCAACCATTACACACATTTGACCCAACTCGGTCAAACTGAATAGGTGAACTTGGTGAGACCAATTCAATTCAAAATGTGAACGTTAGGAATCTCGGTGGGACCGACATGATCAACTCGGTGGGACCGATGTGCTAGGGTTAGGGCAAAACCTCATCTCCATGTGACCGATTGCATGAACTCGGTGAGACCGATTCCAACAATGAGCAAACAGAGAGTTGGTCAGGCAAACTCTGTGGGACCAATCGCTCATTTCGGTGAGACCGAAATGTTATGAAGGGAAACAAAGAGTTTGCATTTCCATCTCAGTTAGACTGCCTATCGGTGAGACCGGATTGATTTGGGTTTCTGGTTGTGGCTATGTCAAAGGAACTCGGTGGTGCCGGATAAATCAAATCGGTGGGGCCGAGTTTGACTTTAGGTTTAGGACATATTTGGATTTGAGAAAGTGGTTGAGGGCTTTGGTGCATATCATTAAGCATTTTGAGCAAGTAGACCATTCAGCAACACCTCATCCCCTTTTAATAGTATTGGCTTTTCCTATGGACTCAATGTGATCTTGGATCACTAAAAATAGAAATGTAGAGACTTGAGCTTTTGCCAATCTTTGTCCTTAGCATTTTGAGGGGTCCACATCTCTAGTCTATGCCATGCCAATCATTGAACTTTCTAAAATATTTAACTTAAATGGATATTAGTTCAATGAGCTATATGTTGTTATGAATTACCAAAACCACCCGGGGATTAGTTGCACTTTCAGCGCCCTCCTACAGACCATGCTACTGTATGGGACATGGTGGAACCCTCCGAGGACTTCCGGACCCCTCTGGAACCTTTCGGCGACTTCCCGGTACAATACCGAAAAAATCAGACTTTTTTCTGGAACCCCGACAACAAATTTCCATATATAAATCTATACCTCTGGACCATTCCTGAGCTCCTCATGATATCTCGGATCCCATTCGGGACTCCAAACAACCTTCAGACTTTCCGCTATTCAATATCTCAATACTACCCTAGCGCTACCAAACGTTAAGCGTGCGACCCTACGGGTTCGAGAATCATGTAGACATGACCGAGACTTGTCTCCGGTCAATAACCAATAGCCCGACCTGGATGCCCATATTTATTCCTACATATTCAACAAAGATCTTTATCGCTTGAACCATGATGTCAAGGACTCAGTTAATCCCGTATGCAATTCCCTTTGTTCGGCGATATGTTACTTGCCCAAGATCCGATTGTCAGTATCTCCATACCTAGTTCAATCTCATTACCAGAAAGTCTCTTTAGTCATTTCCGTAATACAAGATCCCGTGACTAAAATCGTTAGTCACATGCTTGCAAGCTTCTTGTGATGTTGTATTACCGAGCGGGCCTAGAGATATCTCTTTGTCATATGAAGTGACAAATCCCAGTCTCGATCCGTGCCAAACCAACAAACACCTTCGGAGATACCTGTAAAGCACATTTATGATCACCCAATAACATAGTGACATTTGGATACACACTAAGTATTCCTCCGGGGTCAGGGAGTTGCACGATCTCATGGTTTGAGGAACAGATACTTGACATGAAGAAAGCTATAGCAAATAACTAAGCGATACAATCTGCTGCTAACCTTATGTCTGGGTCTTGTCCCTCACATCATTCTCCTAATGATGTGATCCCATTATCAAATGACAATTCATTTCCATGGTTAGGAAACCTTAACCATCTTTGATCAACGAGCTAGTCTAGTAGAGGCGTACTAGGGACATGGTGTAGTTTATGTACTCACACATGTATTTAAGTTTCCAGTCAATAGAATTCTAGCATGAATAATATTCATTTATCATGAACAGGAAATATGATAATAACCATTTTTATTATTTCCTCTAGGGAATATTTTCAACAGTCTCCCACTTGCACTAGTGTCAATAATCTAGTTCACATCGCCATGTGATTAACACCCAATCAGTTCTGGGGTTTGATCATGTTTTGCTTGTGAGAGAGGTTTTAGTCAACATGTCTGCAACATTCAGATCCGTGTGTACCTTGCAAATCTTTATGTCATACTATAAATGCTATTACCACACTCCAATTGGAGCTATTCCAAATGATTGCTCCACTATACGTGTCTGGTTTGTGACTCAGAGTCATCCGGATCGGTGTCAAAGCTTGCATCGACGTACCCTTTTGACAAACTCTTTATCACCTCCATACTAAGAAAAATTCCTTAGTCCTCTTTAGGTACCTAGGGATGATCCTGACTCCTGGATCACCCTTGTACCCTCTTGCCAGACTCATGGCCAGGCACACATTAGGTATGGTACACAACATGACATACATTATAGAGCATATGGCTGAGGCATAGGGGATAACCATCATCCTTTCTCTTTCTTCTGCCATGGTTGAGCTTTGAGTATTACTCAACTTCACAACTTACAATACAGGAAAGAACTCCTTCTTTGACTGGTCTATTTTGAACTCCTTCAAAATCTTGTCAAGGTATGTGCTCTGTGAAAATCTTATCACGCGTCTTAATCTATCTCTATGGATCTTGATGCCCAATATGTAATCAACTTTACCTAGGTCTTCCTTTGAAAAACACCTTTCAAACAACCCTTTATCTTTGTAGAAATTCTACATTATTCCCAATCAACAATATGTCATCCACATATACTATCAGAAATGCTATAGATCTCCCACTCACTTTCTTGTAAATACAAGTTTCTTCTTGAACTTCGTATAAACCCGAAAGCTTTGATCACCTCATCAAAGAGTATATTCGAACTCTGAGATGCTTGCACCAGTCCATATATAGATGGATTGCTGGAGCTTGCATACCTTTTTAGCATCCTTAGGATCGACAAAACCTTTGGGCTGCACCAACTCTTCCTTAAGGAAAGCGGTTTTCACATCCATCTACCAGATTTCATAATCAAAAAATGGAACAATTGCTAACATAATTCAAACAGACCTAAGCATCTCTACGGGTGAGAAAGTCTCATCGTAGTCAACTCCTTGAATTTGTCGAAAACCCTTTGCGACAAGTCGAGCTTTATAGACGATGACATTTCCATCAGCGTCTGTCTTATTCTTAAAGATCCATTTGTTCTCTATGGCCTCCTGGTCATCGGGCCGGTCAACAAAGTCCATAATTTGTTCTCATACATGGATCCTATCTCAGATTTCATGGCCTCTAGCCATTTATCGAAATTCGGGCTCATCATTGCTTCTTCATAGTTCATGGGTTCGTTGTTGTCTAACAACATGACTTCCAGGACAGGATTATTGTACCACTCTGGTGCGAAAGATACCCTAGTCGACCTACGAATTTTAGTAGTAACTTGATCCGAAGTTTCATGACCATCGTCATTAGCTTCCTCTCTGGCTAGTGTTGGCATCGTAGGAACTTCTTTCTGTGATGTGCTACTCTCGTTTTTGAGAGAAGGTACGATTACCTCATCAAGTTCTACTTTCCTCCCACTCACTTCTTTCGAGAGAAACTCCTCTAGAAAGGACCCATTCCTACCAACAAAAATCTTGCCCTCAGATCTGTGATAGAAGGCATACCCAATGGTCTCTTTAGGATATCCTATGAAGACACACTTTTCCTCTTTGAGTTCGAGCTTATCAGGTTGAAGCCTCTTTACACAAGCGTTGCATCCCCAAACTTTAAGAAATGAAAACTTTGGTTTCTTGCCAAACCATAATTCATACGGTGTCGTCTCAACGAATTTAGATGGTGCCCTATTTAAAGTGAATGCGGCTGTCTCTAATGCATGACCCCATAATGATAGTGGAAAATCGGTAAGTGACATCATAGAACACACCATATCCAATAAAGTACGATTACGACATTCAGACACACAATTACGTTGTGGTGTTCTAGGTGGCGTGAGTTGTGAAACAATTCGACATTGTCTTAAATGAGCGCCAAACTCAAATATTTACCTCCACGATCAGATCGTAGAAACTTTATTTTCTTGTTAGGATGATTCTCCACTTCATTATGAAATTCCTTGAACTTTTCAAATATTTCAGACTTGTGTTTCATTAAGTAAATATACCCATATATGTACTCAAATCATCCGTGAAGGTATGAAAAGAACGATATCCACTGCATGCTTAAACACTCATCGGACCACATACATCGGTATGTATTATTTCCAATAAATCACTTGCCCGTTCCATTCTTCTCGAAAATAGGGTTTTATTCATCTTTCCCACGAGGCATGGTTCACATGTTTCAAATGATTCAGAATCAAGTTGAAAGCGTAGGTTATCTCCTAGAGGGGGGGGGTGAATGGGAGATTTTCAGAAATTTGTCAAACTCTAAAGAATTTGTTGAAGATCAAAGTGAATAAATAGAAACGCAAGGGAAACTAAGTCATCATAGAATCAGAGTACATGCAATCAGGATACGTAAAGGTGAAGAACATGCAATCATACAATCATACACACATGAAGAATATGAACTAGGGAAATAAAAGATAGCGTGATGAAATACTTTAGTTAAAATTCATCAAAGCATAGATCACAAATTCTTCAGTAGTGGAATAATGTAAGAGAGGGTTGAGGAATTTCTAACCGGGTAGGCTTGGTGAAGACAATGGAATTTGGTAGACCAGTTCTAGTTGCTGTATCAACTGTACATCTGGTTGAGGCGGCTGAGTCGCAACTCAGAGGATACACATTCCTCACCATATTCCTATTGAGCTAAGGTCACTTAGTCCTCGGCCAATCACTCGTGGTAAGTCTTCAAGTTATACTTCCAAAACATCGCAGACTTGTTCACCAGCTGTAACGCCCCGGACATACCCGCCGGTGGTCGTCACTCCTGGCGGGATCTAGACTGGCCCCACAGATCAATACTAGTATTTTCTGCGCACTTTGTCCTCACTCATGCGCACCCGGGAGCAACTTCCCGGTCGGTCACCCATCCTGCCACTATTCCAAGCTGAGCACGCTTAACTTTGGAGTTCTGTCCGAATGGGCTCCCAGAAAAGAAGGAATTCCTTATTGATATGAGTAGTTTATCATCCCTAATAAGCCAGGCTATCAAATACACCCCCACTCAGAGGAACCGACGTCCTCGTCGGGCCACAGGAACGTTCCCTCTTGGCACAAACGTCTGTGCTTCCAGTCCGGTACATGTGACATGCCGGGTGCCACGACGGGTCACAAATGTCATGAACAACATGACCACGCACATGTCCGCAACCATCTGTGTAACCGTGAGGGTCGGCTCTGATACCAACTTCTAACGCCCCGGACATACCCGCCGGTGGTCGTCACTCCTGGCGGGATCTAGACTGGCCCCACAGATCAATACTAGTCTTTTCTGCACACTTTGTCCTCACTCGTGCGCACCCGGGAGCAACTTCCCGGTCGGTCCCTACTCCAAGCTGAGCACGCTTAACTTTGGAGTTCTGTCCGAATGGGCTCCCGGAAAAGAAGGAATTCCTTATTGATATGAGTAGTCTATCATCCCTAATAAGCCAGGCTATCACACCGGCACACTGATGTCTACTACACAACCTTCTTCTTGTAGACGTTGTTGGGCCTCCAAGTGCAGAGGTTTGTAGGACAGTAGCAAATTTCCCTCAAGTGGATGACCTAAGGTTTATCAATCCATAGGAGGCGTAGGATGAAGATGGTCTCTCTCAAGCAACCCTGCAACCAAATAACAAAGAGTCTCTTGTGTCCCCAACACACCCAATACAATGGTAAATTATATAGGTGCACTAGTTCGGCGAAGAGATGGTGATACAAGTGGTATATGGATAGTAGATAAAGGTATTTGTAATCTGAAATTATAAAAATAGCAAGGTAACTAATGATAAAAGTGAGCGTAAATGGTATTGCAATGATAGGAAACAAGGCCTAGGGTTCATACTTTCACTAGTGTAAGTTCCCTCAACAATAATAACATAATTGGATCGTATAACTATCCCTCAACATGCAACAAAGAGTCACTCCAAAGTCACTAATAGCGGAGAACGAACGAAGAGATTATGGTAGGGTACGAAACCACCTCAAAGTTATTCTTTCCAATCAATCCATTGGGCTATTCCTATAAGTGTCACAAACAGCCCTAGAGTTCGTACTAGAATAACACCTTAAGACACAAATCAATCAAAACCCTAATGTCACCTAGATACTCCAATGTCACCTCAAGTATCCGTGGGTATGATTATACGAGATGCATCACACAATCTCAGATTCATCTATTCAACCAACACAAAGGACCTCAAAGAGCGCCCCAAAGTTCTACCGGAGAATCACGACGAAAACGTGTGCCAACCCCTATGCATAGGTTCGTGGGCGGAACCCGCAAGTTGATCACCAAAACATACATCAAGTGAATCACGTGATATCCCATTGTCACCACAGGTATCCACGGCAAGACATACATCAAGTGTTCTCAAATCTTTAAAGACTCAATCCGATAAGATAACTCCAAAGGGGAAACTCGATTCATTACAAGAGAGAAGAGGGGGAGGAGAAACATAAGATCCAATTATAATAGCAAAGCTCGCGATACAGCAAGATCGTATCACCTCAAGAACATGAGAGAGAGAGATCAAACACATAGCTACTGGTACATACCCTCAGCCCCGAGGGAGAACTACTCCCTCCTCGTCATGGAGAGCACCGGATGATGAAGATGGCCACCGGAGAGGGATTTCCCCCTCCGGCAGGGTGCCGGAACAGGTCTAGATTGGTTTTCAATGGCTACGGAGGCTTCTGGCGGCGGAACTCCCGATCTAATCTCTGTTCTGGAAGTTTTAGGGTACGACGATATATATGGGTGCAGGAAGTGCGTCGGAGGAGCCACGGGGGCCCCACGAGGCAGGGGCGCGCCCTAGGGGGTGGGCTCGCCCCCCACCCTCGTGGGCAGCCCGTGTCTCCCCTGACATGCACTCCAAGTTCCCTGGGTTGCTTTCCTTCCAAAAATAACTTCTCCAGTTGATTTCGTTCCGTTTCGACTCCGTTTGATATTCCTTTTCTTCAAAACACTGAAATAGGCAAAAAACAGCAAATCAGGGCTAGGCCTCCGGTTAATAGGTTAGTCCCAAAAGTAATATAAAAGTGGAAAATAAAGCCCAATATTGCCCAAAATAGTAGATAATATAGCATGGAGCAATCAAAAATTATAGATACGTTGGAGATGTATCAAGCATCCCCAAGCTTAATTCCTGCTCGTCCTCGAGTAGGTAAATGATAAAAAGATAATTTTTGATGTGGAATGCTAGTTGGCATAATTTCAATGTAATTCTTCTTACTTGTGATATGTTCATATTCAGATTCGAAAGATTCAAGACAAAAGTTCATATTGACATAAAAATAATGATACTTCAAGCATACTAACTAAGCAATCATGTCTTCTCAATATAATATGGCTAAAGTAAGCTATCCCTACAAAATCATATAGTGTGGCTATGCTCCATCTTCACCACACAAAGTATTTAAATCATGCACAACCCCGATGACAAGCCAAGCAATTGTTTCATACTTTTGATGTTCTCAAACTTTTTCAATCTTCACACAATACATGAGCGTGAGCCATGGACATAGCACTATAGGTGGAATAGAATGGTGGTTGTGGAGAAGACAAAAAAGGAGAAGATAGTCTCACATCAACTAGGCGTATCAATGGGCTATGGAGATGCCCATCAATAGATATCAATGTGAGTGAGTAGGGATTGCCATGCAACGAATGCACTAGAGATATAAATGTATGAAAGCTCAACAAAAGAAACTAGTGGGCGTGCATCCAACTTGCTTGCTCATGAAGACCTAGGGCATTTTGAGGAAGCCCATCATTGGAATATACAAGCCAAGTTCTATAATGAAAGATTCCCACTAGTATATGAAAGTGACAACATAGGAGACTCTCTATCAAGAAGATCATGGTGCTACTTTGAAGCACAAGTGTGGTAAAAGGATAGTAGCATTGTCCCTTCTCTATTTTTCTCTCATTTTTTATTTTTTTTCTTTGGGCATTCTCTTTTTTATGGCCTCTTTTTTTATTTGGGCTTCTTTGGCCTCTTTTTTTTAATTTTTCGTCCGGAGTCTCATCCCGACTTGTGGGGGAATCATAGTCTCCATCATCCTTTCCTCACTGGGACAATTCTCTAATAATGATGATCATCACACTTTTATTTTTCTTACAACTCAACAATTACAACTCGATACTTAGAACAAAATATGACTCTATATGAATGCCTCCGGCGGTGTACCGGGATGTGCAATGATGCATGAGTGACATGTATGAAAGAATTATGAACGGTGGCTTTGCCACAAATACAATGTCAACTACATGATCATGCAAGCAATATGACAATGATGAAGCGTGTCATAATAAATGGAACGGTGGAAAGTTGCATGGCAATATATCTCGGAATGGCTATGGAAATTCCATAATAGGTAGGTATGGTGGCTGTTTTGAGGAAGGTATATGGTGGGTTTATGGTACCGGCGAAAGTTGCACGGTACTAGAGAGGCTAGAAATGGTGGAAGGGTGAGAGTGCATATAATCCATGGACTCAACATTAGTCATAAAGAACTCACATACTTATTGCAAAAATCTACAAGTTATCAAAGCAAAGTATTACGCGCATGCTCCTAGGGGGATAGATTGGTAGGAAAAGACCATCGCTCATCCCCGACCGCCACTCATAAGGAAGACAATCAATAAATAAATCATGCTCCAACTTCATCACATAACGGTTCACCATACGTGCATGCTACGGGAATCACAAACTTCAACACAAGTATTTCTCAAATTCATAACCACTCAACTAGCATGACTCTAATATCACCATCTCCATATCTCAAAACAATTATCAAGTATCAAACTTCTCATAGTATTCAACACACTCATAAGAGAATTTTATTATTCTTGAACACCTAGCATATTAGGATTTTAAGCAAATTACCATGCTATTTAAGACTCTCAAAATAATCTAAGTGAAGCATGAGAGTTCATCTATTTCTTCAAAATAAAACTACCACCATGCTCTAAAAGATATAAGTGAAGCACTAGAGCAAATGACAAACTACTCCGAAAGATATAAGTGAAGCACTAGAGCAAATGACAAACTACTCCGAAAGATATAAGTGAAGATCAATGAGTAGTCGAATAATTATGCAACTATGTGAAGACTCTCTAACATTTAATAATTTCAGATCTTGGCATTCTATTCAAACAGCAAGCAAAGCAAAAGAAAATGACATTCTAAGAATAGCAAACATCATGTGAAGAAGCAAAAACTTAGGATCAACCGAAACTAACCGATAGTTGTTGAAGCAAAAAGGTGGGATGCCAACCGGAGCATCCCCAAGCTTAGACGCTTGAGGCTTCTTGAAATATTATATTGGGGTGCCTTGGGCATCCCCAAGCTTGAGCTTTTGTGTCTCCTTAATTCCTCTCATATCACGGTCTCCCCAAATCTCAAAAGCTTCATCCACACAAAACTCAACAAGGACTCATGAGATAAGTTAGTATAAACCATTGCAAAAACCTTATCATACTCTACTGTAGCAAATCACTAAAATTATTATTCAACATTGCATACTAAATGCCTCTGCATATTTGATAGTCCTATCCCCAAATAGAATCATTAAAGAAGCAAACATATGCAAACAATGCAAACATAACAGCAATCTGCCTAAACAGGATAGTCTGTAAAGAATGCTGCAACATCCATACTTCCCTAGCTCCAAAAATTATGAAAGAAAATTCCCACTGTAGTAAATTTATCAGAGATTAATATTCAAAAGGTTTCAACATTTTATCACATTCTGACTTTTCTAGGGAATTATTGCAACAGCGGTAAACTTTCTGTTTTCAAACAGCAACATGTATACTTGTAACATAGGCATAGTAAAGGCTATCTATGCCACTTTTATTGAAATAAAAGATGCAAAACATTATTCTAAATAACAGAAAGCAAATCCTAACAAAATAAATTGACGCTCCAAGCAAAACACATATCATGTGGTAAATAAAAATATAGCTCCAAGTAAAGTTACCGATGGAAGTAGACGAAAGAGGGGATGCCTTCCGGGGCATCCCCAAGATTTGGCTCTTGCCACTCCTTATTCCATAGTCCATCGAATCCTTACCCAAAACTTGAAAACTTCACAACACAAAACTTAACAGAAAACTCGTAAGCTCCGTTAGTATAAAATAAATCACCACTTCAAGTTACTATAATGAACTCAGTCTTTATTTATATTGGTGTTAAACATACTGTATTCCAACTTCTATATGGTTTATAAACTATTTTACTAGCCATAGATTCATCAAAATAAGTAAACAACACATGAAAAACAGAATCTGTCAAAAACAGAACAGTCTGTAGTAATCTGGATCAAACGTATACTTATGGAACTCATAAAATTCTCAAATAAATTGATGGACCTGAGGAATTGATATATTAATCATCTGCAAAAAGAATTAACTAAATAGCACTCTCCAGATAAAAATGGCAGCAATTCTCGTGAGCGCTAAAGTTTCTGTTTTTTTACAGCATGATCAACAAGACTCTGCCCAAGTCTTCCCAAAGGTTCTACTTGGTACAAACACTAATTAAAAGCATAAAACCACATCTAAACAGAGGCTAGATGAATTATTTATTACTAAACAGGAGCAAAAAGCAAGGAACTAAAATAAAATTGGGTTGCCTCCCAACAAGCGCTATCGTTTAATGCCCCTAGCTAGGCATGATGATTTCAATGATGCTCACATGAAGGATAAGAATTGTAATATAAAGAGAGCATCATGAAGAATATGACTAGCACATTTAAGTCTAACCCACTTCCTATGCATAGGGATTTTGCGAGCAAACAACTTATGGGGACAATAATCAACTAGCATTGGAAGGCAAAACAAGTATAGCTTCAAAACTTTAAGCACATAGAGAGAAAACTTGATATTATTGCAATTCCTACAAGCATATATTCCTCCCTCATAATAGTTTTCAGTAGCATCATGAATGAATTC